>NW_015554131.1:221155-222637 GCF_001515605.1 Sinocyclocheilus anshuiensis
TCTGTCTGTCTGTCTGTCTGTCTGTCTGTCTGTCTGTCTGTCTATCTATCTATAATAAAATATATAAAGGACTAAAGATGACAAAAGCACATACCAAACTACTAAAAAGTACTAAACTATTAAAACTACTATAGGCTAACTAACTACTAAAAATAACTGAAATTAAAATGAAAACTAAAATACAAACCTAAAAGCTAACCCAAAAATAGCATATGAATTATATTTATTATATAAATATTACAAAAATTACACTGGTTCTGTCTTCTGTGCAAAATCAAAAAATGTGCCAACACTGCCCTCTACCGTGAGTACGCGACATCGACGTCAGAATGTTTGCAGCAGTGGCGCAAACAAGCCTGCTTTACGGCAGCTGAGAGGTCGTGCGTGTACTGTGGGCCTGAGGAAGGTTAAAGTGACTCTGGACTGAACGGTCAGTGTTTGTATTTACAATTTGAGAGCTTTTGTATCATTCGTGTAAAATGTATAAATGTACCAGAATGAATGTAAACCGTTCGTTGGAAGTTACATGCATTACGTTAGAATAAATGCATAGGTGTTTATCGTTATCAGGCCTAGGCTATCCAGTTAACGTTAGCCAGCAGCAGGAGTGCTATTATCAGCACAACTTGTGTTATTCTGCAATGATAATATAAAATAAACAAGCCAATGTTGCTAACGTTAAACGTAGTTTTAACTAACCTGACAGATGGCTTTTTTTTAATAAATCAACGCCAGCTAATGAATATGCTACTAATCAGATTCATTATTTGTATTTTTGTTATTGTAACGTTATTTGTCTTAGGCTTAAATGCTCTTAATTCGCCCTTCCACAAATTAAGGCCTTAAAAAGGTCGTAAATTGGAGCAGAAAGTCCTAAATTAAAATGTAGTTATGGTATTGAATGTTTCATGTACTGCAAAAAAAAAAAAAAACTTGGTTTACAATACAAATGTTTAAAGTTTCTTAAATCAAGATACATTTACTTGAGATGCAAAATAAAAATAGTAATTATTATTATTTTTTCTGAGAAACTGACCCAAGTGAGTTTATACTTAAGGCAAAAAAACATCTGTCAGCGCTCAGCGGGTGTAAAAACTTTACAGATTTTTCTGAGCCCATTGGCAGATGTTTGTTCTTGTTTTAATCATAAATTCAATACATTTTCTCATCAGTTTCTCAGAAAACTTCTTGTGTCCTTAATCTTGATTTAAGAAACTTTAGACATTTGCACAGGAAATTTTTTTTTAAAAACACTGAGAAACAAACAATGTTTTTGCATGTACATTGAAAGTTTATAGTTATTTCCATATTTGAGTCGTTGGGAACAGAAGTATTCTGTGTGTGTGTGTGTGTGTGTGTGTGTGTGTGTGTGTGTGTGTGTGTGTGTGTGTGTGTGTGTGTGTGTGTGTGTGTGTGTGTGTGTGTGTGTGTGTGTGTGTGTGTGTGTGTGTGTGTGTGTGTGTGTGTGTGTGTGTGTGTGTG
>NW_015554131.1:224567-225587 GCF_001515605.1 Sinocyclocheilus anshuiensis
TTTGTTGTGTGTGTGTGTGTGTGTGTGTGTGTGTGTGTGTGTGTGTGTGTGTGTGTGTGTGTGTGAAATGAATTAAAAAATAATGGAGGCTTGTTTCGTAGTTTTTAACCATTTGTTGTTAATTCATTTGGGAACATTGACATACTGTGTTCCCTTAAAATTATTGTTTAAATATTGTTTACTTGGTCTTGAAAAGGTCTTTAAAAAGTTTTAAATTTACCTTCATAAAACCATATGGCTATAATATATGGAATAATAATTTAGGCATGTCTGCTGTCAACAATAAACATATCAACATGTCGCATGTCAATAATAAACAAGTTTTGGAGATATTCAGTAGTTGCATATGACCACTTTGCTTGATTTCCTTTATTTAAAGTTCTAGCAATTTCTAAACCTTGAGGAGTAATTTAATATAAAAATGAATAACTGCTTTGTTCGGTGTTCTTAAGCTTGATTGCATTATTGCATTTGTTTTACATGAAATGTTTATTTTCAGTTCCAAGAATCATGCCGTTCGTTGACCTCCAGTCAAGGCTGGGTATTAATCTGGACCAGTGGCTCTTGGCTCAGAGCGGGGAACAGCCACAGAAGCGGGTCGCTCGCTGCCATGCCTTTGAGAAGGAGTGGATAGAGTGCGCCCACGGCATCGGCCAGACCCGGGCCAAAAAGGAATGCAAACTAGAGCTGGAAGACTTCTACGAGTGCATGCACCGCAGAAAGACTGTAAGCACATTCGGAAATATTCAAGCAATGTATTTGAGGTTCTTTACATTGCTAACACTATTATCACTCCTTACAGCAACAGCGCTTATATGAGGTCCGTAAGCAGAAGGAGAAGATGATTAAAGAGGGAACTTACACACCCCCTCCACACCACGCAGGCAATGAGGAGGCCCGGCCCTGAATCCAACCTTATACAATCACTCTCAACACAGTCAAACTGTTGTACAGTTGCTTCCTCACTTGTGTATTATACTATTATTGCTGTATCAACATTGTTTAATGTTCGCAAAATAA
>NW_015554131.1:225830-250084 GCF_001515605.1 Sinocyclocheilus anshuiensis
TCGCGAAATAAATATAATGATTCTGTGTACTTGTTAGTGTCTGTACACTGTCTGTTATATCATTTAGTGTAAATATGTAATACAAGTTTTAAAGGGACAGTTCGTTTTGTCCCTCTGTCATCGTTTACTCACCCTCATGTTGTTCATGGCTTTCTTTTTTCTGTGGAACACAAAAGAAGATATTTTGAGGGGGGGGGGTTCAGTCAATAATCACAAAAACATTCTTCAAAAATATATTTGGTAATGCTTCTACTCCATTGAATAATTCCATAATTTCATAGGTTAAAAATAATTCAGTTTTAGATATTCATAGTTTTTTTTCTTCAAACTTCTCTTTCTTCTTGTGACATGGCTGTGTGCTTCTCTAAAAGAGCTACACAAGTTATTGAAACCTAATTGATTATAATGCAGTGGTTCTCAACATTTTTTTTTTACTCAAAAGCACAATATTCAAAGGTCCCCCCATAAGCTACAATATTTCTGCTGTCTTTATGACGTTTTCAGACATTTTTCTTTTTATCAAAAAATGGGAATATTGATATATTACATTAACCATAATTTGTATTGTGATGGCAGAAATTTGCAGAACAGTATGTTCTTCAGTAAGAACAATTATCATTTAGGAGGACAGAGAAATATGATTAGCTCACATCTTTTTTTTTGTGTTTTTCAACATTTTAATTTAGATTATAAGTTTGTTATTTTAATACATATTAAGGTGTATGTATATATATATATATATATATATATACACACCTTAATATGTATTAAAATAAACTATAATCTAAATTAAAATGTAAATTAAAATAAATAAATCATTATATATATATGAAGAGTTCAGATGCAAAAGCCTCTAAGTGGCGTCTGAATGTTTCTTCTAAAATGAGCATTTTTCTTAGGCTCCTATGTTTATGTTCAGTTATTTCACTTTAATTGCAATGAAAAGAACCATTGCATTGCTATATAAGTGAAATTACTGAACCTACACACAGGAGCCTGAGAAAAATGCTCATTTTAGTAGAACATTTCAGACGGCACTTAGAGGCTTTTGCATCTGAACTCTTCATATATTTATAGTAATGATTTATTTATTAATTTAAAAGCTTGAATTTATCTTTTAGGTAGCATGAGACCATCTGATTATTTGTAACGTTTCATACAGTATATTCAATCTGGTTTTGAGCCTGAACTGAATGCAACTGTATTTATATTTGGTATGTTGGTCAGTAGGTGGCAGTAAAAAAAAAACATTATTTTTGAGCTTCAATTAACTTGAACTGTTGATTTAAAACTAATAAATGAAGCATCACACTAGAAATAGCACAACTGGGAAATTACTTTTATACTACCGAGACATTTTTGCAAATAAATGGATAAGAATGGCTTATAAACTGCTTGAATAATTGGATGAATATGGTTAATAAACTGCTAGATATTTCTGTTGAGACGCTAGAACAGCTGTCTGAGTAAAGGTCAAATGTAAAGTCGAGTGCAGGAGTGGACTGAAGCCGTGCAGCATCACATGGGTTCAGTTTAGCCTATTTAAGGTCAAAAGCTGGCTCTATACAAATTGACGTCATTTTAGATATTGTTTGTCTTCACGTGATAATAATCTTTCTAGAGTTAAAATTTGGGAAAGAATGTCCACAGGATGTCCACTGGTATTTTTAGCGGGGCTGCTCCTCTGTGATGGGTTTTGTTTGCAGTTAATCCTGCACTGTCACTGAAGTCCACTGCAGCTCAACGAGGAGAGACAGATTCATTATTATGCTTTTATTATTTTTATAGGTAACTACAAAACAAAAAATATATAAATAAATAATGTATTTAGTGTGTTTGAAAGGAGAAATCTTGGAAATGTTAGTGTATGTGGCCACATTTATCACACAGAGGATGCTTGTTGATAGTCTAAACTGGTTTGCTGCTCTTAGCTGGTCTCCATCCTGGTCAAGTTGGTCTGGTTGGTCTCCCAGCGTGAAAAAACCCCTCTAAAACCAGCCAAGAGTCCAGACTGGGAGAGCAGCAAACCATCGTTTAAACCATCACTGGTTTCAGATGCTTATTTTGAAAAATAAGCATGTAAATGTAGTTTTTAATATGACAAGCATTGCAAAAAATGCAATGTTTGTCATATTAAAAACTACATTTAAAGTTTGTGCATCCTGTTGCGTTAACAAAAATGAGATGTGTACCCTTTCCTTATATTGAATTTCAGATCGAAATGAGATTATTAGATTAAACTGATAGGAATTTTGATTGAATTTGATTAGTCTTGTGTGATTTTTATGTAATGCTCATAATGAAGCATTATTAAAAACCATCATCATCATTAAAGAGGGTTGGGCTTAAGGGTAGATGAAAAAAGAAGAGTGAGGAAGAGGAGGAGGAGGAGGGGGCCGGAGAAAGAGAGAGCGGGAGAGAAGGAGGGATATGAAAGGAGGGGAATAGACAGCCATTACCGAATCACAGTCTCCATACTGCTCCTCTGTCTACCGGGTCGGTGCAAAACGGACCGAGAGTCAGTGTTTCCGTGGCCGGCTGATTGGTGTGTTTGTCGGGATTGAGAGCCAGCGCATCCCCGCCTCTGTCACCCTGCGTGCGGTAACGGGCACTGCCGTTATACGGTAAGAAGGTCCAAATGTCCGTCATTATTCTGTCCGTCAGCTTCGACGATAATCATCGTTTTTTCTTATATTTGTGTCACCATTTTAGCTTCTAGTGTTTGTTATAATGTTAACGTTTGAATACTAAACGCTTAACCATCAGGTAAAAACCATAGATTTCCTGCAAGCATCCTCATTTCCATTTAATAATCGGGCATCGGAAGTGCTTAATTCTCTCTGAGATGTATTCATCTCACGCCCGGATGAATGGGTCTTTATAGACGGCCCGTTCTTCAGTGTGTTTGGACAAAGAGGCTCTGCACACCTCTGTGGTCACTCTCCTCGGTTTCCGCCTCATTACGGTCTAGCGATGTCTGATGTGTGAACGAATCGTTCTTTGGAGTCGGATCTTTCAGTGGTTCTGTTGAGCCGGTTCACACATTCGTCAACGAACTGGACTGAATCCGCCCGAGCGGTTGAATCAACAACACACCGACAATGTTTCAAGTAAGACGTAGGAAATATGGTTATTGAAAGATTTACAATTGTATTAGAGTTTGGTTTTGAATAAATCGTATTTTTAGAAAAAGTACACAAAACGTTAAATGTAAACTATGGTGGTATAGCATATAGTATAGCCTATTAACTTTAGCGTTTCATATGCAGATCTTGTCTTTACATACAACTGACCAGTTTGTGAGCTAAATACAGAAACTTGAACAATAATAATTCCGTCATGACGTAAAGCACCGCTAAATTCGATTCATTTAACTGTTGAACTGTTCGAAAGAACCGATCCGCGAAATGAGTCAGATTTTCCATCACTTTCCTGTGGTAGTGGTAACGTGTTGAAAGAAGGGGCGTTCCTAGGGAAATATTTATGAATCTATGCACATGTCTTTCCCTTCATAAATGGTGAATATTCATTCATGTCTTCGAGAGACGAACAAAAGGCTTGTGCTCAATGTGTTTACACAATCACAACCATTCCTGGGCTAAAATGTGAAAGTACAGAAGGTTGAGTGGGTAAAGGCTATTTCTAACAACATCCACAGATGGTTTCCGGCCCTGTGCTCCTATAGAGATGCACATACACCATGTTTGCCTGCTGTGTGAGTGTAACCATTCTGCTCATTTCAGTTTCAGACATTCCAAAAGATACATTTAGATGCTTTGAAGTTATCACATCTCATTTAAAAAAATTATGGTGCAAGGTTTGGGGCACGAGCCCCTCACAGTTTTTGCGACATGCTAAGTCTGAATAATAAATTACATAACAAATATTAGAAATCACAAATGCAAGATAGAAAGTCAGGATGTTGCAATTACGACACCAAAGCTGCAGAAAAGTGTTCAGAGGCACTGATAATATTGCTAATTTCTTCATTTACATCACATTCAAGCATTGTCCATACATGAGTTTTACATCTCGAGGCTCCTGACAGTTAGAGGCCTCAGGCACTGGCCCCATTGGCCTGGTACGTAATCCATCCTTGATCTGATCAAATGGGGCTTATTGTAGCTACTGCCTTTTGGTAAACATGCAAAACCTCAAAAATAGGACAAATAGTGTCTGTGATTGCGGCATGTCTTGTGATTTTTTTTAATAGACTCCAGCACTAATTAAATCCGATCAAACATTTTAGCCAGTAATCAAAAAATGCTACTTTCCTTGCAAGCAGGATTGTCTATTTTAGCACTTTATATTTACTGTATCTGTCTTTTGCAGGACATGTTCCCAGGTCAGATTTGTTGAAATAGATCAGTAGTTTTCAACTGGTGGGTTTCGACCAAAAACATGGGCCACAGGTCTTTTCTGTGGACAGTGGGTGAAAACGAAACTAAATGAAAGTAACATAATGCAGCTAACCATAGAATAACAACAACCTAGACTACATTAAATATGGGTTCACAACAAAAATAAGTTAGTGTTTACCACAATGTAATTATATTATGCTAAATTAATGCATTTCAGTGATTATTTTAATCCTCATGTTATGTTTCGGTCATATATTTTTTTTATGGTGTTTACCAGCCTACAAAAATGTGCTTATAATTTTTATTTACTTTTTTTGTTTGTTATGCTGTATTAATACCAAATATTGGATTCAATCTTTTTATCACCTTGTTTTGTTTCAATTAGCACAGGTTTTTGTATTTCTTTTTGGAACTGATTGATCGTAGGCATTATTGATCTGAGTTTATGCACCTCAGTTTTGAGTGAATATTGCCAAAATGATCATTGCTACAAAAGAAATATAAAACCTGTGCTGAAAGAAAACAAGCTGACAAGATTTTGTGATAATTTAGCATAATGAGAGATTTACAAGCAGTTTTAAAAAGGCTGGTCATTTTTGACTGACAACAAATTAGGTAAAGGATTTTCAGCAGAACAAGGTTTTAAAGCGATAGTTCACCCAAAAATTTAAACTCTGTCATCAACAGTTGTCTGTAGCCATTGACTTGTGGAACTTAGTGGCTACCATTTGGTTGCCAACATTCTTCAAAATATGTTCTCTTATGTTCAACAGAAGAAAGAAACTCACACAGGTTTGGATCAACTTGAGGGCGAGTAAATGATGACAGAGTTTTCATTTTGGGGTGAACTATTCCTTTAAGGATTTTTTGTTGGTCCATACTTTGATGGGCCCTGAAGCAAAACCAATTTAGAGCCCCTGATATATAAAGGCACAAACTGCTCTAAACGTGCAGAATGATAAATGTCATATTTTCCATAAGAACTAATGCCTAAATGCCCACAGTGCTCTGAATAATGCAAAGCCATTATTTATTGCTATGATAAGATCCCCTCCTCCATAACCATTCCCAGCAAGTGTCATTATTGAGTGAGTGTGTATAGTGATGTGTCAGTGTTACTCATAGCAGATGCTTCTATCCTCATGGGTGAATGCGCATGAACACATCTTTGCACACATTGTATAAACACAGCAAGAGAACAAATGCCACCAGCCTCTGTTCCACAAACTTATCATTTCTCTCAAAGGGAAATGGAGCAGTGGTGCAATAATAAGGCTGTTCTGGGATGTGCTTGGCCAACGTTGTGGGAAGCCAGACTCTTTGTGCAAATGCAGACCCAGTTGCACAGAGACTTTAAATCAACACAACAACACTCTGTCAGTGCACTGGGTGCATTCAGCTGTCGTGAACTTAGTGTGGTGGTAGGAAAGAAATGAGAGATGAAATAATGTAAAAGAGAGCAGTACTTTCCTCCCTTTTCCTTCACAGGCATAATGACATAGCAAGGTTTTGTAAACAGCATTGCCTCTATTTATATCTGTTGGCTGCCACTGAACTGCATGCTGTCAGGCAACAGCGGGATGGCAAAGAGATCTAGCTTCAGCAACATGGTTTTGAGTGAACTTAGTCCTGCTTTCGAGAAGCAGTAAAGGACATATCTGATTGTATGCAGGGAATATACACTTTCTGATATGTAGAAATGGTTTCCAGGACAGACTCGTTCACATCAACATTATATTTATGCATTTTACTGACACTTTGTCATCCAAAGCAACTCACACTTCATTAATACAACTTACAAAGATACATTTTGTCAAGTTATTTGTTATATGGAAATCAAACTAATGACCCTGAAGTTGCGCTACAGTTTGAGCTACAGGAAATTACATTCTAGCAACATGCTAGATGATATTATACAGATTATGTATAATATTATGAACTAATACCTAAATGGAAAAAGAAAAAAAAGAATCATTGAAAGAAGTAATTTACTATATTCTTTTTATTATTTTATTATTTTTTAAAGAAATAGAACTAGTAATATTTGGGAAAAAAATATGCATCCATCAATCCATCTATTTATCTCTACTGGGTCACAGGACAAAGGATTAATCAAAAGTAAAAAAATAAAAATACATACATACATACATATATATAAATTTATTGTATGATAAAATAGAAACATTTATTTTAACTATTTTTAAGGAAATAGAGGATAATTTTGATAAAAGTGTCATTCCATTGTTGTGGTTAAATATCAAAAATTCATGAAAATTAATTCAAGAAAAATGTTGTAAAATATTTATGGTTACACCCAAAGTGTTGCCTTGGGGGGAAAAAATGTGCCAACCCCCTTCCCCCCTACTTAATTCGAAGGCTATACCATAGAAAACCCACTCATCATACGGCCTGGGACAACATTCCCGGCTGTCCCCCCCGACAACGACCCTGGTTCCGCCACATTTCTAGAGTTATTAAATCAAAGCATTTGTTGAAAATGGTATCAAAGCTTTTAAAAACCATATGACACCAACACAAAAACAGAGCAAGAATTAGATGTGCATTTTACACTAAATCTTTAAAAATAAATATATATTTTTACATCATCTTGGACACCCTTATTTGCCATTAATTCAGATACTTTAATTAATTAAGAATTTTAGTGAATAATAAAATAATAAAATAAATTTTAAATACAGTTGCAATTGTGTATATATATATATATATATATATATATATATCACACACACACACACACATATATAATGTCTATCAATATATATAAAATATATGAATATTTTAAATATAAAAAATATATAAATACTGTCCTAGAGTAGCCATAGCTCTTCTAGCAAGCCTTTCATGAATGCCGTGAGTAGATTGGACAGGGGAGCACATCTCCAGACAGCTTTCACTGAGCTCACTTATATTGAGGAGTTCAGCTGGTGTGGAGTAATGTGACGGACAGGAAGCTACTCTAGCCCCCTTGGGCTCCATTCCTTCCAGCTGATCACAGAGGAATGCACATCAGAGAGGTCTGGCCCAGCCAAATGCAATGTCCAATACTGATCAGGACCTGCTTTAATAGTACCGTGACTGAAAAGAGAGTTCGATCCTCCTGCCACTTTTCCTTCTCATCATCATTGTTGAAGTGAGTCAGCGCTGTTCACCTGATCTCCAGAAGCATCTGTCTTCATCTCTTTTACTTTCATTTTATTGCAGTGTTCAAATGATATGTTCTCACAAATCCGGCCTTATTTTCTACTCATGTTCTCTGGTGTATAGTAGTAGTACGTTGCCCTATGGGTGATGAATTATGCATCTCACACACTTACACGCTTCTGTTTCCATCCTGACCTTATTTCTGTTTCCCTTTTTACCCTGCCACCCCTCATATACCTCCTCCCAGCCCTCTGGCGAGATGTCTTCCTCAGACGAGGAGAGCCTGAGTGAGCGTTCGTGTGTGAGCGAGCGTTCGTTCCGCAGCGAGAGGTCCGGGGGCTCTCTCTCGCCCTGCGCCCACAGCACAGCCGGGCCCAAAGGGGACACTTTGCCATGGAACCTATCCAAACATGAGAGACGCAAGCGCAAGAGCCAGGACTCAGTGCTGGACCCCGCAGAGAGGGCAGTTGTGCGAGTCGCAGGTAAGAGATTTGACTGTGACACTGAGAAGTGTGTGTTCAGAAAGAGTTCTTTAGGGATAGTGCACCCAAAAAAAAAGGAATCATTAACTAACCCTCACGTCTTCCAAAACTGACCCTCTTTCTTCTAAAGAACACAAAAGTAGAATTTTTCGACTGAAAAAAAAAATGTTTCAACTGTTTTTGTCCATGTAATGAAAGTCAATGGGATCCAAAACAACAAAAGACCACACTGACTTGCATTATATGGACAGAAAACACTGATACATTTTTTATCCCAAAATGATCCCTTTGAGCAAAATAATGAAATCACTTTAAATCAAATCTATAAATTAGACTTACCGAGCAAGTGGCCCTTGTTTTGTGTGTCCTGAGTCATTGATTTGATTTAAAGCAGTCTGGAAGTTGACTAAAGTCAGAAAGGAGGACATGCAGTGATTCCTAGATACCGTATAACATTAGTGTTCTGGGATTCAGCATTGATACATACAGCTGAATGTGGATCAAGTTCTGTGAAATAAACTGATTGGGCTCGTGTGGGAGAAGAGAGGCCAAATGTTGGGAGCCGAACTGTTTTGAGACTCTTTTTAGACACACGCTGGCTGTTGCTCTGGCTTTTCCTGCTGATTTCATTACTCCTGACATTACTCCGTGTCTGTGTTGCTGAACTAAACAGTTGTTGAATACAGCGAGAAAACTGGCTAAAGGGAAAGCGGTTTAGTTACTTTTTTGTGACTTGGTTTTTATGCGATCAAAAGTGTGAGAAAACACTAGTCACTGTTTACTAGGTTTATAAAAACGGATACAAGTATATCCAAGGCACATCTGGAATGCTTTGCAGACTGTCACGCTATGGCCTCAACAGAGTTTTTCCTGCCAATCCTAACCTCACATTTTTTACGACCATGTGTCGAGCTTGTATCCCTCTAGATTCGCCTCTATCAGACATGATCTGTGTTTGTTCCATCAACGTTTGGGCCTTTCTTTTTGGTCTGGAAAGCTTGTTTGTTGTTATAGGGGAATGCTGGATTAAATTATACAAGCTTTATGAATTTTTGCATAGTCATAAGCCTAAAATACAGTGACTTGACACCAATAACCATTTTTGAAGTCTATATTAGGGTCAACGATATGTCGCACATTTTTATTTTTGTCTGGATCTATTCATTTATCTAAAAATACCGTTACGTTAAAAATAGTGCTGTCAATAGATATAAAAAAATGAACTGATTAATCACACATTTGTTTCTGAAATGAATCGCAATGAATCCCACCTAACATTAAAGTTTTTAAATATACTTTAATATTGCAATACTTTCACATGCGATCTTCAAATTAATGTAGAAACAACATAAAGACTGTATATTTTTAATATTTGTTTAATGCCATCTTTTTTTATGAATGAAGGCGAGTATCATTGATAGCAATACTACTGATGTCTCTAGGAATGTTTTCCCCTTAATATTTAACCATTGACTATAGCCATTCAACATTACAGTGTAATTGAGAGCTATCAATTTGAACATTTATTAGACTTTAAAAAAGAACAACTTTTAATTTAAGTGAACTTAAAACAATCTTCAAGTAAACCCATTAAAGTAGGAAATATACAGAAATTGAATAAAGTTATCAAATAGGCTACTAAATTCTAAATTAAGTATATATGAATCCTTAAAGCTACATAAGTTATTGCTTTCCTCTTTTCAATAACTGCTCCTGCTGAACATTACGTTAAATATTTTAAACGCTGTTAAACTGGAAAAATTAATCACCTGCGTTAACGCGCTAATTTTGACAGCACTAATTAAAATACATACACACAATGACTTGAATACATCTCTTCTATGATGAACATGCATTCATTTTTATATTTCAAATAAAATATTAAAAAGTTGAAATTATACGAATCAGGGTAATATAGCTGTCCTGATATTATAACAAATAAAAAGCCTCATTAAAAGAATGAAATTCTTGAAAATAACATTTTATTGAGTAGTTAGGCATCTTTTTTATTATTTCTTAGGGAGAAAAAATATTTTAAGAAAACTGCTTTAAAAAAAATTTGATACAAAAAATTATTCTTTTAAAATCTGATAATTTGAACTTTTTCAAATGATACAATAAATGAGTATGACATATCAAAACTGCCTGCCTGATTGTTTATTATCTCTGACACTATTGTCGAGGGACCTGTGTCCGATAAAACTGCAACTTTTTCAGGCAGCTCAATGGGTGACTCAGCCTGAATCCCTCAATTCCCTTGTTGCCATGGGTTACCTGTTTGCTTTTCCAGTCCCCCTTAGTTTCCATGGCTATGAAATAGGAGGGAAAGGGAATCAGAAAGCCTGAAAAACAAGTAGTGATATAGTTAGCAAGATCATTTGAATTTCAATTTGAGTTTCAGAAAAGAGAAAGTAGTTATGTGAAGCTTAAATCATTTAAAAGAAATGATTGAAAGAATGAAGAGAAAATAAAAAGAAGGTGATGACAATGGATGAGAGAAGAGAAGGGGCAAAACAAAAAGGACAAGGTTCAAAGAGGAGGTTAAAGGGGAAGGGAAATGATGGCGTTTAAAGGGACGAGGTTAGAGAGACAATGAGCATGGAGGGAATAACTGGAAGGAAGGCAAGTGTGTGTGTCTGATTTACAGCACTTCAGTCCTGGAATGCCATGCTGCAAAACAGTTATGACAGTTGCCTAGAAAACATAGCGAGTTTACAAACACAAACTACTCTATGCACACAGCAGGTGAAGCTGTTCGAACCCAAGCTGCAGTCCAAAGGCAATAAATTGGCTAAATCACAGCGATGTCAAAGACTTTTGAGTCTGGGTGGCCGTTTACTGTTGTGAGTGGTGTCTGAATCAGTACATACTAAAGAAAGCGGATAAGAGGCTGATGAAGCCATAATTTCACACTTGTTTAAATGTGGCATGACAGGGAGAGTCACAATGGAAAAACACTTTCAAAGCGCTTCCCATCAAGGTTTATTGTTGTTGCCCACCTACAGAGTAAGAAAAGAAACAAAATGTGTGCTTTAAAATCCATTGGAAAGAAATTGTTTGTTCCCCCATTTTAGTTCAATCAAAATGATTTAGTAAATCGAGAGAATTATTATTTTACAATATTTTTTTTTCCCCGCATGACAATTTTTTATATTCACAATACCTTTGCCTTCATTTACTGCTCACTTAAAGTAAATCTTTAAAAACATAACATTTTTATAACACTGTGAAACATAACCATTAGCAAATCTCAAAATGAGTATTTTTTTCATTCTGTAAATTATAATATTGTGCTGCCTAAATTGCTTTTAGCATTTAACATGATTAAAAGAATAGTTCACCCAAAAATGAAAATTTGCTGAAAATGTACTCACTCTCAGGCCATCCGAGATGTAGATGTTTGTTTAAAATGAAAGGAATTACAATAATGCAAGTAATCCACATGACTTCAGTCCATCAGTTAGTGTCTTGTGTAGTGAAAAGCTGTGGGTTTGTATGAAACAGATCCATCAAGGCATTTTAACTTTAACTGTCGCTTCACTTCCAAAATATGACTCCATAATCCATAATTAAAATCCACAGACATCGTTTAGAACTGTTTTGGACTGTTTTTGCTTGTAAACGGTGCTTAATCTGTGCATATTTTTCTCCTGATTTAAGCGAGATGACTTTTTCACTGGAGAAAGCAATATTGATTTCAAATCAACAGTTTGAATTGAAAAACTTTGTAATGGTGGATTTTCTTCTTACAAACACACAGCTTTTCACTTCATAAAACATTAACTGGAGTCATGTTGTGGATTATTGTGTTTTCATCTATATCTGTTCATCTACAGCTGTTTTAACTCTCATCCTGACGGCACCCATTCACTGCAGAGAGTGCATTGGTGAGCAAGTGACGTAATGCTAAATTTCTCCAGATCTGTTCTGGTGAAGAAACCAAATCATCTATATCTTGGATGGCCTGAGGGTCTGAGGTCTGAATTTTCAGCAAATTTTCGTTTTTGGGTGAACTATTCCTTTAAATTGTATTTTCTAATGTTTCATTTTGACTTCATTTAGACAAAACAGTATTATAATACTGGCCTTGTATTGGTTATCAGCCAAAACATGACAATAATAATTGTTGTTTAATAATCTGCACCCCTATGTGAAAGTTTAGGTGTCCCAAAGACAATATGGCATGTTTTTCTTTGTTTTTTGGTAATGGTTGTAGCTTTAATGCGCCACCTCAATCACAGAACTAAACTCTATTACTTCTGCATATTTCATAAGGGTATCTGTTTGGCAGAGACACATTTATGTGGTTAAATGTAAACAGAATGTGCATACCTAGTCAAATTGCAGTCCGATCGATCAAGCACTTGATGTGACTAAGCATAACTAGACCCTTAAGAGCTTTTAAATGTAGACTAACTAGGAATTCTATAAATGTAGAATGTTATCCTCTTATTCTGAGCTGGATGAGAAAAGGGATCTTATTTATATACAAATCAGTAAACTGATCCACTGTCACTGAAGTAAATTGCCTGAGACATAATCCATAATAATCCTGAGCCTAAAAATATTGTGCTTTTAAAAATTATTTTTATGATAATTCCACCTGCAAGAAATGAATGACATTACAGCTATTTTAAAAGCAAAAAGACATTTTAATAGGCAATCTTGCTTTATTTAATTATGATGCCCCCTTTTCCCGGAGATGTGCATGTGTAATGTGCCTCAGTGGTGTGTGTTTACTGTTTAGGGACTCATTGGGCCAACAGCAATATCCGCCGTCAGGCTAGCAGTTGTTAGATGTTCTGTGGGGTTATGTGTGCCTTCCAGGACTCACACACTACTTTGTTTTTGTGCAAGTGTGTGTATCTTTGCTGTATTAGCCTGTGGTATAGGATATAGAGGAATGTGGTGGAGAAGTATTGCGAATGTTTCAACACTCTCTTTAAAAGCATTTGGAACTAAACTTTCCTGGTCACCCAAGGAAGGCTCGGCTACTAGGCAATTTTCATGGATCTACACCTGCTCTCAATATACAGGAATGCTTGTCCCAACACATGCAAAGGATATAGATCAGACAATGTTTATAACAGCAGCTTGATGTGAGCGGGCTATCAAATGTACTTTTTATGAGGAGATAAGTGACGGACGGGATTTGTGTCACATAAATGTCCTAAGAACATTACATTTATTCAGGGAGAAGACTTTGTGTGTAAAGCAACTAGTAAAAGTAAATATTCATGATTTATTTGTTGTTTAACAACCCAAGTGGTGATAAAGGTTTGAAGTGGTTGGATCAGCAGTTCTTGGCCTGGGTTTGAGTCTTGTGAGGGCATCTAGTTTTGGAAAGTCTGGTCTTCTTATGAAACTGATATGTTAGGAGTTTGGAGGGTTTGTATGTACTTTTTTCCTCTTCTTCTTTTTTTTTGTTTTTGATGACTGATACAGGAAATCTGAATCAAATCAGTGACTTTATTTTGCCTGAAATTACTCTTTGCAGCTGTTAGGTGGCAGTGCACTAGTGCGGTAATGCGGTAAAAAGCCTATACACTGATTCTTGAACACTGGGACAAAAAGAGGCTACAAATTTGAGAAAAAAGTCAGTATATAAAGGAAGTATTCTGGATTAATCTGTTCAGCATGCTCAGAGACCTATTTTCGGATGTCCAGCTACTTCCATTTTGTAATAAAATATGATTTTCGTTGCCTACCCCGCAATATATTTGTGTTAATATAATGTGGTTCAACACTGCCAAATCCACAAATTATGTGGTTATAATAAAATAAAAGTATTATAAACATTTACAAATCTAGAATTCCCTTCAAAGAATTAATGAATTAATTGAGACTTCAGATAATCGGTTCCATCTATCACCACAAGCAAATCTTATGGCATAGACAAATAATCATACATATTATATTCAGTAGACATATTATTTTCCCAGTGCACTATGATCTACATATATTTATGTTACTAATAGGAACATTTCTCAAATGCCACACAATGTATTTACAATTTGTGTGACAGAGTTGATATGGCTGTGACAGAAAATATGAGCACAACCACTTAAAACAGGGCCTGTGTGAGTTTTTACATCACAGTAAGGATATAAAGGCTGCCTATCTGACAGTGCTGATAAAAAAGAATCTGTATAAAGCAGGTGGTTATAGGGGTCGTAAGAGATGCGCCTCTCCGCTTTAACCAGTCGGGGGCGACAAAACCCAAGAATCAGACTCGATAACATCAGCCATTGTTACCATGAATTTCCTGCGCTGGATGTGCCTGGCGTGGCTGTGGAAGGGAGGGAGGGATGGAGGAGGAGAGCGCAGGCACTGCGGGAAGAATAGAGAAACCTGAACCCCATTCGCACTGGGGAAAAGAGAGGGACACACGCCGTGTGATTATTATAGAAGCGGCCATTACATTTAGCAGCACGGATGGAAAAAATATAATATAGCGGGTACCGGCGAATCAACAGCGCATCGACAAAGGAATACAAGAAGCACTGCCCGGATACAGTTTCACTGAGGCCTCATATCTGCTTTCGGAAGGAGCCGAACGGACCGCCCACCGCACAGAGACACACACATACTTGAGAAGCGCACACATATAAACCCAATCACCGGCCCGCACGCGCTACAATGGACTTCAAATACGATAACCGCTGGGATTCTGATCTACACCAATGAAATATGGGTTTATATAGTAGTACATCTAGATTTAATTCGATTCAGATGTTTAACCGTCATATATGATAAGGGATATTTACTCTAAACATAGATATTTACGTATTGTTATTTATCTAATCTTTTTATGACGGCACGTTTATAGGAACCGCCGGTCCTAAGTCGCTTTATATCACGCGATTTATTTAATTCATCGCGTTTACGATCACCAAATATAATATAATACGCTTTAGAAGCATATTGAAGCTGGAATAAGTCTTTATCCACTGTGGATATTTAACGCAAACGGGACTTGACAGCTGTTGTCTGACGACCGGGATCCACCGTCCTGGATTACTCTATCAGCGGGCCGCTGTAAGTCGGCCAGCGGGAGTGAGAGGCGCTATGGCCGGCTACATCCCGGGCTTACTGCCGGCGAATCACTCCCAGGAGAAGGAGTTCGCACAGGCGTATGAGGATGTGCTGGAGAGATATAAAGGTAAATGACTCACTAAAGCTCCGGGTTGTTGTGTTGTTTACGTTGGGAAAAGTCTGTATGCGGTTGCTGTATCTGATATTTTGTGCCTGCTTTACATTTGCTATTTGTTGTCAATTGTCCAAGGACAGTGGAGGATGGTGGGTCTCTATTCCCATGGGTTTGTGACAGGGCAGAGGACATCCAGTGCTTCTGTGCAGTGTTATAACAGGGAATGTTTTAATTAGCGATTTTTCAAAGTGAAAATTTAAAATAAAAATGGAGGACTGAGTGTTTTTCAAGAGGCCACACTAAGTGGTAAATTAGTAAACAAATAATAATAATAATTTATACAACAAGCCTATCCAGTATTCCAGTGCTGGTTCAGATTTCCACTGCTATCAGAGCTTGTCCAGAATCCTTCAGATTGTCTATTTGTGATGTATGAGTTTGTCCAGTTTTCCACTAGTGCAGGGTTCCCAAACTTTTTGTTTTTGTCAGCCTGAAACCGTAGATGAAATATATTTACTTGAAGTCCCCCCTGAGATTTTGTGTTAATGTTTCAATAAATTAACAATACATTCAGATGTTAATGGTTTTGTGATATCAGTTAATGAACCCAAACAAATATAATAATAATAATAAAAATAATAAGTATTGTTGTTGTTGTTGTTAGGCATATTATATTATTAGTTTGAACCCTAATTAAAAGTGAAATTTCAATTGTGCAGTAAAATAAAAAATAAATGTATGATAATATAATAATAGTTTTTATTGTGTTTAGTATTATTATATATTATAATAACATATAAATCATAAACGTATATTATTTCAAATAACATGGAACTGGTGCACATTATGTTCTCACAGCTCATGCAGAGATTGATTTCACTGTATTTACTATGGACCAAGCAGCTGTGTGACACTGAAAACACAGACTCAGGAGCTGCTTGTGTGTAAATGATCCCAGTGCTGCACTTCACCCCGTAACATGCAGTGCAACATACTACATGCTTATTTGATTAAACCACAGTGTTTGATTTGATAATCACACCAAGCTATATCGGAAATATCATTTTATTTTGTTTAGTTGAGCTGCTTCATTTATCTATGCAATAGTTTATTAGCTTTTCCTTAACTCACGAACCCCCTTTTGAGAAATCTTTCCCTAGTATGTTAGCTTGTCCAACTGTCCACTGCTGTCCCAGCTTGATTGGTTGTCTGCTGCTGTCTGATCCTCTCCAGTGGTCCACTGCTGTCTGAGTATGTCCAGTTATTGGGAATCAGTGAAAGATTGTCCTCAGATGGACAGCAGTGAACCCCAGAGGGCCTCAGACGGCTCTTGTGTACTTCTGATGACAGTGTTCCTGTGAAATATGAATACCTCAAATCTAATTGACCGTGATGGGAATATAAGGGAGAGCGAGTGATGTCAGTTGATTCGAAGAGCATCTGCAGCCCTGACGAAAAGGGGCCTCTTAATTATTGATTATTGTAATGAAATGCGATTCTGTCGGGCCATTGGGACAGGGGCCTAAGATAGCACTGGGAGCTTGTTTTGTAGACCGTGATCTTAATGGATCCTCTGTGTATTAACTGGTCATTTTATATCTGTAAAGAATGTGCTGATCTTTGTAAAAAGGCTTTGATATCAAAGCAAATACAGTGTTTTTCTGTACTATTTAGAAAAATGTCCGATGTCCATTAGAGCTACCACAAAACCACCTCTAATAATGCCTATAAACATAGAAGCTCAGTTGTTGATGTACTGTACTAATGCATCCAGCTGCTCCCCTCACACTGTACTGTTTGTCTATTCAAATAAATGTATTTCCTTTGACTGACGTTTCGTCAATGTAACACTTTTGAAACAACAAGGCTAATATGAGCATGAATGCTGCCCTCCACAGAGAGCATGGTAAATCAGGCTTAATTAATTGTATGCATTACACCCACATTAGCCAACAGAAATTTTCAAAGTGGTTGCTAAGGGAGTTGTTTTATTTTGATGAATGAAGAAGGACTAAGGGCAGCAAGATCTGAACTTATGCAACCTTCAGCTTCCTTCTTGTATTCTATTTGTGCCTCTTGTTTATTCTTATTCTTATTCTTTATGTATTGACGCAGACAGCCTTCATCTTTTCTTCCCAGGCTAGCTTTGTCAAACGTCAATCGATTTAACTTTATACGCCCCACTGACTCTCAATTGGACGTGTATGTCACCGTATCTGTTGTGACGTGTACTTTGTTTTATGCCGAGTAATGTTTGAACTTGCAATTATTTATTTTTTGATTCATTAAATACATACACACTACCAGTTAAAAGTTTGGACATACTTGAATAATTCATGGTCTTTTGATTCGAAAAGCTTAAAATTAAATAACTAGGTCCATGATGAAATTTCGTTACTAAAATATTTACATTTCTAAAATATTTAAATAGGTTTGCTGGACTGCATATTCCAAAATCTTATGATTAAATCCTTGAAAATAGTTAGACAAATAAAATTTGCGACTACATTGAATTGCTACAATATTTATTTATTTTTTTTATTTATTGATAAGTTGATAAACTTGACTGCATAGTAAAGGAGAAGGAGCCAACGAGAGTCCAGCGTACACTGGAACTTTAATACTGTTTAAAATACTGGTTAATGCAGAACTGTTGAGATATTACATTTTTTGTTCACTACCTTATTAGATTATTTGGAATGTATAAACTATTAGGCCTAATGATAAATAATGTGTAGGTGTTTTCAAAGCTTTGACTTGTTGTGTATTCCAGTATGATGTGATGTTTTCAGAGTTTGAAACTTTCTGTGTCGATATCTCTCAAACTTCCCCTGCTGTTTGCGGTGAAACATGAGCGGTCACACATATACAAATGTGTATATTCCTTAATGTTTTTATAAGGCTTTCAGCTGTGTCACTTGTGGCAGTTTCATGAAGAATAGGAGAGGAAATGTGAGAAATGTGGATTTGGTGGCTTGGGAAGGTGTCACTTGAAGCTGAAATCTGAGTTGGACACATGATACTGGATTAAATAATTCAAAGGCCCCTGTATGCGAGTGCATGTCTGTTTATAAGAGGGTGGTGGCTATTTGGACCATATTTGTATTTTGTTTTGAGCTTAAGTTGTTTTTCCGTATGCATTGAGTTAACTGAAGCTCAAAGACAATAGCAGGATATGGAAGACCAACTACTGTCCAGAATGAGAATGAGACAGAACCATGAGTCAGAAGAAAACAGACTCGTTCAGGATATACAAACCACATCAGCTTGCAAACGGCAGAAAGGGACACAGCCCTGGTACCGGTGGTCTGCTGTCGCTCCATAAGACAGATACAGTTGATATCCAAGGGACATGCATGGAGATTGTCAAATAGTCACAGTTGATGCCAGACCAGAACTGCTTTGCTAGATTGTACACAAGTCGAGGTAATGATATGCATAGGAAATGGGCTCCTTTATTTTTAATGTAGATGCGTGTAACTGAAGGTTTTATACTGTATCCAGTGCAATGCAGTTTTGTCATTTGGCTTTGTCTCATGTTTTCCCCCCACCCATAGTGTTTGCCTCGCTCAGTTTTACTGGCCTTTGGCCTGTTCACCCTGAGGTCCCTGATCCCAGTGACCCTCAAACACACACAAACACTGACTTCACAGACTGTGTTTGTGTGTGTCCGTTTCCTCTAGTGAGCCAGAGGAAGTTGCCGTTTGGAAGGAAGCCTCTACTAGCTGTCTCGTCAGTTTCTTTGTTTGTGCTGTAAATACTCTAAGAGACTGTGTTTGTGTGTGTCCGTTTCCTCTAGTGAGCCAGAGGAAGTGGCCGTTTGGAAGGAAGCCTCTTCTAGCTGTCTCGTCAGTTTCTTTGTTTGTGCTGTAAATACTCTAAAGATATTCCTGCTGTTTTTGTCTTTAATCCAGTTAGAATGCTTGTCATGTTACTTTCATATGAAGTCTTTTATTTTGAAAGCTGTAGTTGTGCTTTCAAATCCCTAACTTTGGTATTAATGTTGCAATGAAGTGAAAGTAGCAACAGATCTATTTTTTTCCATATTATGACGTACCTCTGAGTGAAACAGATTATCGAATAAGAAAAATGTAGAGGACTTGGTTCTATCCATCAGTTTTGATTGGATGGAGGAAGATCTGAATGTGGGCTTGTCATCAATTGGTCAATTGTAAGAAAGAGGTGGGGTTTAAGTGGACGAAATGATTGAAGAAATCCACCATACGTCACCAGAAAAAAGTCTGTCGGTTCGTCGGAAGATTATGACATTTTGATTTCAAGTGATTGTTTCACCAATTAAACTACTAAAATGAAATTAGCTTTCTATTTAAAAACTTCACATTTGATTCATTGATTGGAAATGACGCAATAGGATTTGATTCTTTCAGACGGAAAGTCCCAAAAACATTCCAGTGTTTGCCTATTGAACCTTCAACCTTTTGCTATTTTGGAGGGGAAATGTGAGCTTGAGGCAGTGCACAGAGGCAGACAAATGATCGAGGATGGATCGGTACAACTGAATTTTTCCACATGGCCTATTTTCCCCTGAATCCTTGTCATTCTTCCTCTCACGGTAGACTGCGGTGACCATGAGTACATACAGCCTCAGCCTTGGCCTCTGTCTTCCCCCTCCCTTTCTCCCTTATTCTCTCTCTCTCGTTAATTTTGATTCATTGATTGGAAATTATGCAATAGGATTTGATTCTTTCAGACGGAAAGTCCCAAAAACATTCCAGTGTTTGTCTATTGAACCTTCAACCTTTTGCTATTTTGTAGGGGAAATGTGAGCTTGAGGCAGTGCACAGAGGCAGACAAATGATCGAGGATGGATCGGTACAACTGAAGTTTTCCACATGGCCTATTTTCCCCTGAATCCTTGTCATTCTTCCTCTCACGGTAGACTGCGGTGACCATGAGTACATACAGCCTCAGCCTTGGCCTCTGTCTTCCCCCTCCCTTTCTCCCTTATTCTCTCTCTCTCGTTTCCTCCTCTACACTGTAACACAGCAGGATTTCCCTCCTTGCACTTCCTGTATGGCCACATTCTGCACCGGCACCTGACTGTGTCAGTGGGGAAAAAGCCGTCAGAGGGCTGATCCTCTTTGGTTCAGGGATGTTAGGTGACATGGAGGAGTCATTAGACATCCTTCCTATGTAGCAGAACTGGCATATTAGTGTCTAAAGCCTGGAATACACTACACGACTTTTAAAATCTAAAGTAAAAAGTAAAACATTGAAATGCAAGGTGTTTTTAATGTTACTTTGAAACCTGATTTAAAGAACAAATTAATTTATCCACTGAGCCACAGATTTTTGTAGCTGGCATGAAATTCATGAAAATTGATTCACAAAAATGATGTCTGCTGAACATTTCCAATCATTTTGTTTGCATTAACCCTGCACTTTTCTTACAATCGACTGCAAGCTCTGCCTCCATCCAATCAATAACTGATGTACAGAAACAAGCTCTACATTTTCTTCTTTTTCCATAATTTACACACTGACTCTGTGTTTCATTGCAACTTTAAACACTCACATCATGTTGACAGATGCTTGGCTTGAAAGTGACTTCTGTGTGAGCTGTGCTTCATACATCTTTACGCTATATTAACAGTGGACAATGGACCTGTTTTTGCATGCAAAATTGACTGCACCTTAAGCCTCCTATAGAGTGAGCATGTTTCTAAAGTAGGAAACGCAGTTTTCTGATTTTGTGCCTTTCTCTTCTGCTAGTCTGGTCCTGTATTTAAACTCTTTGTCCTCTTGGTGCATTAACAAGCTGACTGCCCCACTCTGCAGTAGTCGGGCCTGTGAAGGGCTGTTGCGTAATGAATCCTCAGCTGATTTTAAAGGATACCTTTAACTCCCGCGGTGACTTACTTTTGCTCTGCAGTCTCACAAACTTTTTGCTGAACTGTGTTTGACATGATTCCCCCTTACATAATGTCTCTAGCCCTACTTGCACAGACGTCCTGCTGGGGGGAGTTGGCTGTGATGAGCAGTGCTGGTGGGCACTGGGTGCTGAGCTTTCAAGACAATCACTGATGATTCTCAGAGTGGCAGGGTGTTCAGATTTGAGACTGTAACTGCTGTGCTCTAGTACCAGGCTCTGCTAGACACACACACACTCTTTGCTGTGTTTTACCTCAGGGGTTGCTGCCAAAAAGAAAAACTGGGAGAAAAATGAGCAGGAGCTGAAGAGCTGTTTTTGAACGAGGGTGCAGTAGAAGATGGCCAGATCTGTGATCGTGAATTAATCATGAAGGTTGTGTTAAAAGCATGAGGCCACATTGGCTTGGAGAGACATTGATTTATGATAGATTGACAGAGAAGCCCTGCTCATTTTCCCCTTTAATACATTACAAAAAGCAGATGACTTGTATGCTTATCATTATCAACATTACACACACTGTGAAATCATCCTACCTGGAATATTTCCTGCTTTGCTGCTTTTCTACAAATGCAGCACTTTTATTTTTGTGATGATTTATGTCTTTAATACTTCCATGCTCCATTTGAAGGATTTTCTGTATTCCCCCTCCTCTTTTTCTTGTATTGTCTGGTCAGATTAGCTCAGTAAAGTCTGAAGGGCTGATTACAGTAGATTTTAAGCATGCAATATTATCTCAGACCTCTCAGTTAATACGGTCAATTGGAAGTGATTCTGTTTTGAATGAACAATGAATTATAAATTCAGAAACATTAAATTATGCAATCTTCTGCAAACATTGCAGCCTCTTTAGTCTAATTGAATTAGTTTTTTTTCTATGGGTGAACTTAATCTTTTCACTATTTGGATTTTCAGGGCAAAGTTCACCAAAAATTTGCAATTTAAAAAAATATCAATAAATTCATTTCTCCAATTTCCTGTGTTCATAAGCATGTGAAAGGAAGTGAATTTAACACAATCTAGTGTGACTGTGTCCAGACGTAAGCTATAAAATTGAGATTACATGACATTTCCTTATCCTCTTCAGGTGGTGGGAAGCACCTGTGTGTGTGTGTGCGTGTGTGTCTGTGTCTGTGTCTGTGTCTGTGTCTGTGTCTGTGTCTGTGTGTGTGTGTGTGTCTGTGTGTGTGTAACAAGGACATTCAGTTCACTCATCCTCCCCTGCTCTTGAAAAGAGTGTGTGCTTTTGTTGGAAACTCTGTACAGAATATTTCCAGTCCTTTTTACTCCATCTGCTGTATTAATTTCGGCTGTCCCTTTTGGAAGAGTGAATGTGTACTAGTGTTGATTACTATACTAATTGAAGTTCAATAATGTTTGATAAATTAAGTTCATCAATAAATTTAAGGGCTTGAGGTATGGTCTCAAATTTTATTCAGAAGTAATGCATTGATGAAATTGATCGATAGTGACAGACGGTAAAGACATTTATAATCTTACAAAATAATTTTATTTTGTCCGCTGTTCTTTTAAACTTTAGATTTATCAAAAAAAGGCTGTTTGAGTACTTTAATCTTTGAATATTTAATGGTGAATATTTTAAGCTTTAAAAATGCTGGAAATTCAGCATTTTTTTATCACAGGAATAAATGACATTTTAAAATGTATTAAAATACAAACGGTTATTTTAAATTGTAGTAATATTTCACATTATCTACTGTATTCTTGATCAAATAAATGCAGCCTTGGTGAGCATAACAGACTTCTCAAAAACCTTTGAACGATAATGTACAATGAATCCCCTACATGCAAATATTTCATCAGATCAAGATAACCTGATGACAAATAATAAAAATAAATGTTTGTTTTGTTCTAGATTATTTACATTTAGTTAAGCATGGTTAAGAATGGTGTGGTTAAAATGCTGGCTCTAATGCTAACAGGGTACCATGGAAGTATCACGCTTTATTGAAATACCTTGGAGCACCATGGAACATGTAATATGGTAATCATTCAACTCTTGTGAAGAATTATGATTTATAGCATAGCCAGGCTCTTCTCAACAGGATGAATGTTTTTGATGTTCTGAAAGCAGTTAGGCGCATGACTCTCAGCTGAGAGCTGCAGTGGGAATGTTGCCCGATGATTGTGGTGGCATCTGATCCTTTAGCCACACCAATGAATGCTGGGACTGTCTCGCAACAGGGTGTGGATCTGAGAGAGCTTTATACCCCTATTAGATTACAAATAGTTTCCACACAGGTGAGTATTTTAAGCTTTAATATTACCTTATTAATTCCAAAGGAAATTCTGAAGAGGAAATGCTAAATGTGGTTTATAGAGGATGATAAAATTTCCATTGTATATTAATTCCATTGTATATAATTCTTTAAAGTTCTTACCTCCCGTTAATGAATAGTTTACTTGTGTATTCATGATTAACTTTTCATTATACTGTTACACAGGACTGTCTTGTAATACTGTAAATGAACAGTTGATGATCCAGAGAGAGAATGAGAGGGCATTTGCCTGAAAGCTGAGAGATTTGCCATTCAAATCAGTCCTGTTGCTAATCTCTCTTCCCGGATATGTGCCTTACAGTCAGACCTCCTGCAGGGGCAGCACTAATCTCACTTATCCACCTATTGCACGTAATTATTGCCATATTAGAAATAAGACCAGCATCTCCTCACCTCGCCTGCACAGTGGGCCGACCCACACTCTATTGCTCTGTCTGTGCTTATACTTATTGTAGTTTTTGACTGAATGCCCTGGTGAAGAGCTCCACTCTTAGTGCCTTTTTGTGTCTTTTTTTTTTTTTAAGGATTTCTGTCTTTCCTTGTACAGATAAGGGCTTCCAGACAAGGTCTATAGAGTCTGCTGGCAGTGAACCAACACGTTCAATCAGACCTGTGAATTTGGAATGTGAAGTTAACAAAACTTGACAAGAACATGTCTAGGTCATATTTTAGGGATTATTTTTATTTTGTATTTTTTTTCTCGAACACCTGGCATCCCCCGCGAAACGGTTCTCATTCGCGCTTGAATATGAATCGCCCATGAGTTAAAGTCATGAACATCATGATTCTATTCATCTTGAAGAGAAGACAAAAATGCCGAAGACCTCAGCTGTGTGCAGGGAGCACTTTAAATTGAGTGAGGACAAGACAAAGGCAGTGTGCCAAATATGCGATTTGAAACTGGCCTCC
>NW_015554131.1:250220-253252 GCF_001515605.1 Sinocyclocheilus anshuiensis
AGTGTTGGTGTAAAAAAAACTAGCTGCTTTTATCGGCCATGTTAATCAGTAATTAATTTTACACATGATAAAAACGTGCACTTAATTTGCTTGGAAAATACTTGCGAATACAGCAGTCATAAAAAAACGTACAGTTGCCCAGCCTAATAATAATTTGTCTATATAAAAAGTATTGCTCTTAACAGACCTGTGTGTTTTATGTCACTAGTGCAGTGTCTGTTCTCGGAGCATAAGCCCTGCCCGCGTGAGGCGCGCTGCTTGCGGCTCGCGCTGTTCTGTAGTTTATTAAAAGTTTATTAATTCTGAACATGTACTGTCGGGAATTTGTCGCGTCCGGTGTAGACACAGTGTTGAGAGAAGAATACGTTCAGCCCCCTCCCTCCGAAGCTACAAATATTCGGTGTTGATTACTGCCGAAGCTTCGACGCTCAAAAAATGTTATTTGGACCAGCCCTAGTGCATTCCTCTGCTTGTAAACAAGGTGCAGCGCATCCGGGTTCTACGTCAGAACGCCAGCTCCTGTGTCAGCTGCAGCATCACACGCATGTGTTGTGGTACTCTCCTGAATGTGCAACGAAGACTGACACAGAAGAGAAGAAATCTTTGAATAAAGTCAATATTTTTGTTTTCTCTGCACACAAAAAGTATTTTCGTAGCTTCATAACATTACAGTTGAACCACTGATGTCACATGGACTATTTTAATGATGCCCTTTTACTAGCTGTCTGGGCCTTGAACGTGTCAGTTGCTTTGCTGTCTATGCAGGGTCAGAAAGCTCTCGGATTTCATCAAAAATATCTTAACTTGTGTTCCAGAGATGTATTTTCGTAGCTTCATAACATTACAGTTGAACCACTGATGTCACATGGACTATTTTAATGATGCCCTTTTACTAGCTGTCTGGGCCTTGAACGTGTCAGTTGCTTTGCTGTCTATGCAGGGTCAGAAAGCTCTCGGATTTCATCAAAAATATCTTAATTTGTGTTCCGAAGATGAAATAAGGTCCTACGGGTTTGGAACAACGTGAGGTTGAGTAATTAATTAAAGACAGAATTTTTTATTTTTGGTTGAACTATCACTTTAAGATAATGATAATGGCAAGGGGAAAAAATCAGTATTTAGTCAGTCTTGACAGTACTAAATATGTTATATTAATAATATATTAATAATAATAAATATTTTCTCCCCCCATTTTTTTCTTTTTAATTTAAATTTTTAACTTTAAACATTTGAGCGGTAGTGTAAACAGTTGGGGAAGTTAATTCACTGCCTCTCTTGTGACAGGTGAACACTGTGCCGCTAGAGCACAACAGTCCATCACTGTAATCCATGTGTTATATCTCAGACCCCATATAGTGCTGTCTTCTCTTCTGTGTGTGGGGCACTGCCATAGACTATGAAGGGACATGATGTGGGATGTGAGAGATTCCTTTTCTCTTCTTTGTAAGAGCTGGGAACCAAGAGTCTCCAGTTTTGTATTCTCATCCTCACACTTTTTCAGTGACTCTGATTAGTAGGTCATTAGTTACTGGGAGTTGTAATCTGTTTTGGCTAGAGCTGTGTTAACAAGATTTACTCCTAACTGACGTGGCTAAAATTATCAGTTTACGAGACAAAGACGTCTGTGAGAGGTGGCAAACTCATTTAGGCCATTGTAGCTTTTTTCGGTCAGTGTTTATCTCCTTAATCTTGGTTTTTGGCTTCTTTTGGGTTTTGGACAATACTATTTGTTGATCCGTTTCAGTGAAGACTAATGGAATTTGTCTACAGTGTTCTAAAGTCTTGAAAGTTTTTGTTTATTAGATTAGATGTTCCTTACCTCCCTAGCCTCTCCTTACAAGTGCTTCTGTCAAAATAAGAGGCGGCAGATGGCATAGACGTTGGTGAAATGAACAGAATAATACATTGACATTCCCATATGTCTGCACAGTATCCAGCTGTTCACTTTCAGATGTGTTTGTCAAATATGCTGCCTTTGAACAAGGGTGAATGCAGATGAATATCCACAAATTTCAGGTCACTGTAAACCTGTGCCAGGCAAAATACCATTAGCCTTTAAAATGCAAACATCTTGCCAAAAGATTAGGCCATATGGATTCTAATTTGAATGTAAATATAATGAAAAGAGAGGAAGTGTGTAAAGCTTGGCTACATCAAGGAAAAAGGAAGGCCAAGATCTTCGATTGTGTTCTCACACAATGGAAATTGGAAATATATGTCAGCATAAGTGAAAATGTATACTCAGCAGAGCTGTTAGCATTGCTGTCCTGAAATGCTTCCCAGTTATGTAATGCCTGTAGCTTGGATCAAGCCAAACACATTGTGGTTTAATTAAGTTATGTCTAATCTCTCGGCAGATTCTGCAGAAAGATTGATGACTCTCGTTCAGGTGTAAACAGCTATCATGCTCTCTCTGTCGTTTGGATTCTTTTTTGTTAATGTGTTTTGCACGTCTGGCCCTGTCAATAGGAAGGAGGGGGTCAGTCAGCCCTTCTGGTGAAGGATGACCCACTCCACCTGTCTGGGGTCAGGTGGGTGTTTATGGTAATTCGCCCACCCATTGAGTTGAGGGCATCCGGGGCGATTTCAAATGCCGTCATGTGCCACCATGCATGAGGAGGCCAGTCTAGGTTAAAGGCCTATTCTAGGGATGTTAATTTCGGTTATTTTTCCTAACCGACAACCGACGCGGAAAAAATTCAGGTGATTGCGCCGGCGCTGCATGCGCGCACACAGTTAAGCATTGCTACCTTTATCATAATAAAATAGTCAGTCAAACATATGGGAAAAAAACACACTGCTCAGTTTAAATATGTAGTAAAATCTGTGCTGTTAAGTGTTATCACCGTACCGTCGTGAATGATGTTATGCAAACCATTTAGTTTTACGTGGATATTGGAAAGAAAGGATAAGTGTCTGTGACCCGTTAAAAATACTAACATTTATTTCCCGGGGATTAATTTTACATGCGCAAAAAGCAGAAAACAACAGAACATGAGGATTCACATGGTCTTCATATCACGCACCTGCAG
>NW_015554131.1:253428-298446 GCF_001515605.1 Sinocyclocheilus anshuiensis
AATTCGTTTTGGCTTGTCGTTTATATTGCTATAGCTTATATTTTTAATTCTTGTTCTTTTCTAAATACTGTTAATTGAAAGGCTTTGTTGTAGAGTGAGGAGAACTAAAATAGCCTAGCTATGTTTACAGTGTTTATAATAATGTTTGTAAACATTTCGCCTCTGCATTAGAACTATTTCTGAATGAAACGATAAAATGTGACTTATACGCGACTTATGTTTTTTTTTCTCTAAAAAAACTATTTTTTTTTATACGCGTAGTGTATTTTAACCATGCAGCAAATCTTTTAAAATATTTTGATAAATTACTGAAAAAAAAAAAAGTTTTTTTTAAATCGTTTAACTGATTGTATTAATCGGTCAAAATTCTATACGGTCGGTTAACGGTTAACCGGTTAAAATGAACATCCCTAGCCTATTCATACCAAAACAAAAATGTTAGCACCTACACTACTGTTCAGGAGTTGCAGTATAGTTTATTTATTTATTTACTTATTGAAAAAAAGTTAATACACTAGAATGCATTAAATCTTTTTTATTTTATTTCTATATTATTTTATTTGTAACAGTTGTCCTCTGTTTTGTTTGTTTCCTGAGAGTATTTTTTCTGTTTACCATCAAACTCTGTCTAAATATTTTTGGTGTGAAAAATTGTTTTCTGTCATGACAACTCTCGGAGTGATTGCCATGGTAATGTACATGACAATGTTAATGTATTTGGTCTTGGCGGAATAGATCTGCTACGCTGCTGCGGCAGAACAAGTACCGAGACTTGCTACTGCCAATACATCCACAACATGCTGCTGTAAGCATGTAAGAAATACTGCTGCTGCACCTATAACACATATGAATAACCCCCATATAGCAGATTCATGTAATCACCCCGTAGCAGATCTATACAGGTGGAGCTGGGGGAGTTGGAGGGTTTCTGAAGTGCGCTGCCAACTGCTACATCAAACAAAAGCCAGGTATTTGAATATTGAGCAGCGAGCTCATTGGCTACCGATACAGGAGAGAACCAATCAGCTGCCATGTGACAATGATGTCGCCAGGTCAGATTGAGCTAGACCTATAGGACTGCGCCATCTAGAGTTTCATGCCAGAACTCTGTATTTATACTTTATTCACTCACTTAGGATTTAGCGTGAACAGTCTGCCGTTAAGAGATTTCGGAGGGAAAACGTTCAAAGCATTGTGGTTCAAAGCATTAAGACGGTACTTCCGAATTACTTGCACAGACTGAAAGATCCATGAGAGTTTAAAGGATTTGAATGTTTACTGTATATTACGTGATGGTTGACTGAATGTGCTCTTTTAATGTATGTGGAAACTTGGAAACTTTCTCAATCACCTTTCAATTCTAATCCACACTTCATCTACTGTCTTTTTTACTGAAAGTAATAATGAAGTGACAGGAGGTAGCAAGAGGCATTAATAAAGAAAGTAAACTAGATGAAATAATTTTGACTGAAATATATCCATTGGAACGCTGAAAGTAAGATGCCCACTTTTCTTGTAGCATGTGTGTGCCTGTGACACACTTGCTTTTGAGTGGGCTGTTAATGATATGTGATGTGCTGGAGAGGGATGTAAATGGAGGTGTCTCTCTAAAAACAGCCCTTAAAGTGCACACTGTATATTTGCCCTCCAGCTGAAGGAGTGGGAGTGGAGGAGTGGTCAGGGTGACACAGCAGCTCGCAGCTAGAAGAAGAAGTGGGGGCCGGAGCTGCATTCCTGAAATAACAGCAAGTTTTGGGGGGTGACGGGAAGGAGGAAGTCACTACATAGTCCTGTTCCTGCTTGGGCCAGTATAAAACTCTCATTTGTTTGGGAACATACACATCACCTATTTTGTTTTAATACCATCTAGGTTTAGTTATCTTGACTGTAGGCGCGTTTCCATTACCCTTCAAATTGCGCAAATTGAAATTGTGAATTGAAAATACGCCTAATGGAAACGCGTCAATTTCGCCAAAACGCCCATATATTGCAAAAAAGTTTTTACGCTCGCATGTGGTGGTTTTTCAGGCAATGTGAAAAAGGAATAATTCGCAAAACTGCAATGGAAACGGGTTTTTCGCATTTACAGGTCACATGGGGTATGTAAAAAGTCATATGATCATTCTTCAGTGTACTATAACCTCCAAGAAACACTTCATACGTGGCCGGTCTCCAGTATAAGAGGCTTTCCTACCATTAATGCTTAGACAATTTACAATGCACATGTCTGCAGTGCAGTGTGGCTCTGATACGGCCACTGAAGCTGATTACGGCCACTCTAGTCAATGCTTGTGTTTATTCCAGCCGCGCCACACACGTTTCTGAAGCGGCTCTCTGTGCTGCTTCTGTAAAGATACACACTTACGCCTCCTTTGAATAAATATAGCCAAAATCAGTTAAAATCCCACCAAAATCCGTTGCCATGACTTATCGCGAGAGGCAAAAGGTTACGCTTTAGTCGCATAACATTGGTTAATGGAAACGCCGTCATTTCGCAATACTTTTTTATCGACATTTATAAAATATCGCCAAAGTTTTGTGCAAATCTGTAATGGAAACGTGCCTTTAGCAAACTGGCTATCTAGATGGCGCTTTTAGGCATGTTTTAAGTCAGCTGAGGTCACACAGACTCTCGTTTAGCTGACACAAAACATGCCTCCAATGCCAAAACATGCTGTCTAGGTAGGTAGCTCACTAGGTTTTGAAACCCTCTCACTACCTGGCCTCATTTGGAGACTTTTCATTTACATTATTTTTTACCCTAACTGCCTTACTGTTTCTACACACTTTTTCTTGATTGGTTTATGTGATGACTTATGTTTCATATTCTTCTTGTAAGCAACAGCCATGTCAAAAGCTAGTCTTAGGTCTAGTGATAGGTCTACCCAGAAACAGACCTTTTGTAAGCACCCCAGACCCTGCTGATAAAATCACTCCCTCCTGATGAAGCTGTTTTATGAAGCCCATCCAATTTAGCGTCTCCCCATCACTCTGTCCCACTTTCGGCTCTCGACCTTTCCGTACTGCTCTATCAGAGCCAGCTCTGTTCTGCTCCATTGCCCCTGCTAATAAACACATCTTGAATGGACCTCAAATTTAGCAGTCTATGGACTGAAATGGATGGTAATTCTTTATGATGTGATAGGTTGAAACCAAATATATTCTGCTTCTTAAAAAACAAACTCAATTTCTCTTTTTTTTTTTTTTTTTTTTTTTGGAAATGGGATTATGTGAATAGTCCTGGGTCAAAAACTTTGGGGATATCTAATATTAGCGATTCTAATATACATGATAAATGTCTGGCCTGGACCTTTCTTTTAAACAGGTTTCCTCAATATCTGATTTCCTTTCATAAAGTTTCAGTGTTATGTATGCTGTTTTTCAGTATTTATATATATTTTTGAAAGAAGTATCTTCCAAATGCTACCTAAAGCTGTATTTATTTATTTATTACTATTTGAACAGATACAGTAAAAACAGTAATGTTGTGAAATATCACATTTTAAAATAACCATTTTCTATTTGAATTTTCAGCTGCAATTTTGCCAGTGTAGATCATCAGTGAAACCATTCTAATGTACTGATTTAAGGTGCTTTCACACTAGCACTTTTGGTGCGCACCCGGGTTCGATTGACATCAGAGTTCGGTACGTTTGGATGATGTGAACGCTGTCTTCCGAACTCGGGTGCGCACCCTCGAACTGTACCCGAGTCCGCTTAAAAAGGGTGGTCTGGGGTATGGTTCAAGTGAACTTCGGTACGGTTCGCTGCTGATGTGAACGCAATCGTACCAAATCACGGAAGTGAACCGCTATTAATGACGTATTATTTGATAAAAATGTGTGTTTGTGTGTGTTTCACTCACTTTCTTGACGAGCGTGACTGACGCGCTGCAAGCAGAGAGCTGTATATCTCATTTCTGTTCACCTTCAGAGTACTTTAGAGCATTTGCAGTACATTCGTAAGGCAGACGTAAGTGCCGTTATGTACTGAAGCTTTGGAAACAAACCAACGGTTCAAAAACATAAATATAAAATTGAAGTGAGCCTTGCTACGCATTTTGCTGTCTTCTCCTGCGCCATCGTTACTAAGCAACGGGGTAAACAGCTGCTGGCTTGATGACGCAAACGAACCGCGGTTCGGACCAAAATAATATAATGTGAACACAGTCCAGCGTGGGGAGGGGGAGGGGGGAGCAATCGAACTCTGGTTCGGACTAGGCAAGCGAACCAAGTGTGAAAGCACCCTAAGGGTTCGTTTGCGTCATCAAGCCAGCAGCTGTTTACCCCGTTGCTTAGTAACAATGGAGCAGGAGATGGCGGCAATCGGACCCAAATAATATAATGTGAACACAGTCCAGCGTGGGGAGGGGGAGGGGGGAGCAATCGAACTCTGGTTCGGACTAGGCAAGCGAACCAAGTGTGAAAGCACCCTAAGGGTTCGTTTGCGTCATCAAGCCAGCAGCTGTTTACCCCGTTGCTTAGTAACAATGGCGCAGGAGATGGCGGCAAAATGCATAGTTGCTCTCTTCATTTTTATATATTTATGTTTTTGAACCATTGGTTTTGTTTCCAAAGCTTCAGTACATAACGGTACTTAACGTCTGTCTTACGAATGTACTGCAAATGTTCTAAAGAACGCTAAAGGCGAACAGAAATTAGCTTTCTGCTTGCAGTCCGTCAGTCACGGTCATCAGGAAAGTGAGTGAAACACACACATAAACACATTTTTATCAAATAATACGACATTAATAGCGATTCACTTCCGCGATTTGTTACGATTGCGTTCACATCAGCAGCAAAGCGTACGAGAGTTCACATGAACCGTAACCCAGACCACCCTTTTTAAGCAGACTCTGGAACGGTTCGCAGGTGCGCACCCGAGTTCGGAAGACAGGCGTTCACATTCACATCATCCAAATGAACCAAACTCTGACGTCAATTGAACCCGGGTGCGCACCAAAAGTGCGAGTATGAAAGCACCCTTAATGTTCAAGAAACATTTCTTCTTGTTATTAAGGTTGAAAACAACTGTGCTGCTTAATATTTTTGTGGAAACGATAAATTTTTCCAGGATTCTTTGATGAATAAAAAGTTAATTATTATTTTTAGTTTATAATTATTATTATTATAATTTTTTTCTTTTTGGTAATTTCTGCTTTGTGATTGATGCCGTCCTCTTCACAGCAAACACATTACAGGCAGCCCATCTCAGGTCTTTCTAAGTCTACAGTCTATTTTTATAAAGAACTTTTGAAATATTTAGTCTGTAGACACATCTTTAATGACTGTTGGCTAAGTGTACGAGTCTTAAATGAAGATATGCCTACTTGTTCTGTAGTGTGACCATTTTTTTTTTTGGAGTCCTCTCTAGGAATCAGAAAATTTGGTATTGTTATATTTTTTTGCAATGAAAACTGTTCTTGTAAATAAAGACATTTTCTTGGCCTTCAGATAAATTATTATATGTTCCACCTCTGGGATGTGTGTTTGATGGAATTGCATGTGTCTGCAAATGTATTTTTATGTTTTGACGTGTTGGATGTGGGTAGTGGGCTGACTGCATACCCGAGAGAGACGCCCAAAACATCTGCTCCTGCTTTTGGCGCACCTGGATGGGCTGCTGTCCTACAGCATGATGGTTATCTACACACACTTTCTGTGTAGCTCCCAGTTAGTTCACAAGGAAATGAAAAGAGAAAGTACAGATGTTGCTTTGACCGGTTTGCCACTCCCTCTAACACACACCTTTATCAGCCACACCTATAGTTGAGACTGTAGACAGTTATTTTACTGTGTTTGTTATTACAGACAGAGAGATGTGGTCTCTCTTTATTGCATTAACATAGATTAATGAAGTTTCATTTTATATTGACTTGTGCTGACATGACAGTTAGGAAGATAGATGGGGAGGGATAAGCAAAGCCCCTCGCTGATCTTTGACCTCTCACACATTGATGCTGGAGATCTGCGTGTGTGGGTTTCCCAGGGGCCCCTGTGCTCGTATGGAGATGTGCAAATAGTGCTACATGGCTATCTAATGACCGTCCGTTGATGCTCAAGTCTTTAATTTAATCTGCCCCTCCTTTCCGTGTCTCTCTAATGGAGTGTTCTCAGATTTATTCTCCATTTCCCCCACACCTTATCAAGTTATGTCCATGCGCTTGCTCATTTGATGATGTTTTACCACAGAGCATTCTCTTCAGTTTGCAGTGTTTTTAAAGCTTATATTCATGGGATCATCTCCCATTCTTTATTTGCATCTTTGAACATTTTTCAATTGCAGTGATGCTGCCTGCACTTGCCCTAATTAAAATGATAACCTGTAACTTGGAGTTGCCAAAAAGTTATTCTGCCATTTGTCAGTTGTGTGCCAATTTTCCTTAACTAGGAATCATTATGTTGACAATAGATTAAAATGGGGGAGGGGGGAAATAGGCCACTGTTGATTATTAATGGATGTGATGTAAGGAATGAAATCTGTTCCATATTCCACAGGGATACGAGTGGTGTCCCTTATGATGTTAAACTACCAGATGGTTACTTGCTGTTTATTTGCTGTGCTCTAGAACGTAGTATGATTTCCCATAAAGTTGGTTCACTCCAGACCAATGCAAACAAAACCCAAAATTACAAATTGTGGCAACGGGTTTTACAAGGCACCGCTTACATTTACTAAATATACTGGATATTATTTTCCCTGCCTGTGTGGTTCCAGAGTTATAACATCTTGATGAAAGATTTTGAAAAATAAACTAATAAACTAAACTTCAATTTAAACTAATAATATGCACTATGCAGTGATGGATTATGCAACATAACACCAGAGGCATTTATTAGGAAAGTAAAATGGGTTGAGTTTGATTTGTTTTTAAATACTTGAAGACGTTATCTCTTCATCTGTACTTGTCAAGCAGGCTAATAGTGGTTTGTTTTGGGAATTGTGGCTGATTGGGCTGTTTTGCTGCCAAATTGTGTGGGCTATAGAGTGCAACAGTCGGATTCCAGAAGTAAACTCTCATTCATTTTCTCCATAGGGGAATTGATTTTTAATGAAAACGTATTAACCATTAAAGACAGACCTGCTTTGAGTGCTGAGGTTATTAATCAATGATGTATGCTTTGGTTGAAGCCATTAGTCTGCAATATTTCAACTTATTTTTAAAATAATTTTTTAAAAGTAAAATTCCTAGCGGAAAACTATTACCCATGATTCTGCAAAGAAATCTCCAACAATCAGTGAACTGAAACAAGTTAATCATGGCAAAATTACATTTATCACCCATCCACTCTCATGAAGCACTGCAAATTACATATTTGAAGTGACATATTAATATTTGTGTGTGTGTGTGTAAAATGTCACCCTCAAGTTGTTCCAAACCTGTATCAGTTTCTTTCTTCCATTTATGAAGATTTCTTGCTGAATATGGTTAACCAAACAGTTGATGGTCCCCTTTGACTTCCATAGTATTTTTTCTACACTGTGGAAGTCAATGGGGACCATCAGCTGTTCAATCATTTAAATTTGTTAAAATTGTTTTTAATTGCATTATATTGTTTGCAATGCTTATCAGGATTGTAGTTCTTTCCCTCATTGTAGTAGTTTCCCTCATGGCGTAGTTTTAGATTCTTACTTCTTTACCTCCATGTTAAGATGAGCTAGATCTATGTGGCCTGTCCTGCTTCTGCCTGTGCTAAAAGTCTGATTAAGAGTCTGGGGTCTTTATGCAGTTAGTCATGGTGGTGGACGAGTAGACCAGTTCCACATTATTACATTACAGCACTGCATTCACCTTAAACCGCCCTTAAATCAATACAGAGAGGGAGGCAAGGAACAAAGGCAGTAAAGAGAAGAGGAGGGAGGAGAAGGAAAAGGGTAGCGGTGTTTGTCAGGGGCCAATGAATGAAATCTTTCTCTGGATGGAGAGCTGAGAACTCTTTTTATTTCTCTCTCTTGTTCTTGTACCTTCATTCTCATTAGGCCCTCTGCTGGTCTACACTGATCTCTCACTCATCTGCTGCATGCTTTTTAAACCATTTCCTTTTTGAAAATTTCCTGTTCTGGATTATGTAATGACTCGTCTGGAATGAACTGTATGAAAACAAAACAGATGTGGCTGTTCAATATGTGGAGAAAGATTTATTGTAATGTATTTATTTTGTAATAATAATGTATCAGTGGATTGTGTGGGCATGTACATGTCAGTAATGTGCAGTGTTGGGGGTAACGCGTTACAAGTAATGCGAGTTACGTAATCAGATTACTTTTTTCAAGTAACTAGTAAAGTAACGCATTACTTTTTTAATTTACTCAGAATCTGAGTTACTTTTTCAAAAAAGTAATGCCAGTTACTTTGTTTTCCCATTTATTGACTGACAAGTCTCCTGTCCCCATATTGGGAGAAATCGGGAGTACAGAGGCGTTGTGTGCGCTGTGTGAACATGATGCTACTATAGTTCTAGACTAAATGTGAATGTGCGTTAATTCATCCCACTCACAAAAAACAGATTTAGTATTCATCAAACTGAATTAAAACAGTGAAATGCAAACTCAGAATATGACGCAAACCTGCAATAATTAAATATGTTAAATAACAAGGTTTATTCATTACACTTTTTGGTGTGAAAGGGCTTTTATATTTGCTATAAATAGAACTTCTTATATTAAAAACAATCAAGCCCTGCTTATATTTAAAAAGTAACGCGAAAGTAATATAACGTATTACTTTCCATAAAAAGTAACGAAGTAACGTAATTAGTTACTTTTTTAGGGAGTAACGCAATATTGTAATGCATTACTTTTAAAAGTAACTTTCCCCAACACTGGTAATGTGAGGCACTGACAGTAAACCAAGCAAGGAATGTTGCAATGTAAGAGGTGTGTCCTAATGGGAAAAAATGATTACAATTTACTGGAAAGGAAGATAAAAAGGAGAATGTGAGAGAAAATGCCAAAAATGATCACACTTGCAACTGAATTTTGACATTTTTCTGAAGAAAATGTAGTAGGTGCTTGCCTATTTGCTACTGTGTTGTTAGCGCATTGCTATGTGTTTGATAAGGTGTTCTGGGTGGTTGCTTACGGTTAAAAGAGTCCATCCCCAAGTTCAATATACCGTATAACGGTTCATAATTATTTTTCATGAAGTGACAATCGAGAGTCTGATCGCTTGAAAATGTAACAATGCATCTTTCCTTAGCAAGCCATTCCATCTGAGGCAACATTATTATTGTTAATAAAACTATTAAAAATTGTTTTCATTAATTAAAGTTAAGCTGAAATAAAATACTGTATAAATATTCCATGAAAAACATAAAGAAAAAATGTTGCCTTGCCAAATAACTACAATAAAATAAGTGGACGTAAGTACTAAAACTGAAATTAAAATAAAGATAACAAATAAAGAAATGTATACAAATTTCAAAAACAATTAAAATGAATTCTGAAGATATCAAAATAATCTAATTCAAAATATGAGTAAATACTAGAGTATTAATGAAAAAATGCTAAAATAACACTGCATCATTCATGTTTGTTGCACAAATTTTATGATCTAATAGTAATGCTTGCCTTAGCAGGTGCCACTGATAAAGTCATTCTTCTCTTTTCTATTTCATTTTAATGCTTTGGTTAGCATTCAGTTTTATAAAAAAAATATATATATATCAATGGCCACTGTACACCATACACTCCATGGTGCTGTTGTAATGCTGACCCAGTTCAGTTACTAATGTTGAAGCTTAATTGAGTTTTTAAACAATGGCAGAGAAGTGCAAGTCCGTTAAAAATGCCTGTTTCAGTCTGACTATTTGCGCTACACCTGCCGGTTTTAAGTGTTTATTTAAACCACTTTTAGTAGGCTCTTTCTCTATTATGAGTGAGAGCTATAGACACTGAGCCTTTACTCTGAGAGGCAGGTGATCGACGTCCCCCATTACAAGCACATCTTCATAACAATGTTTATGTAAGAGTCTTTTTGTGTGTAATTGCTTTAACCCTTCCTGGCTTCGGTAGGGAGTACAGAAAAACAGACAGGTGCAATTAAAAGTGGATCCTAGGCTTAAATGAAAGAGTGGATGTGAAGTGCATGTGTGTAAGGAGAGATTTAATACACTTAGTATTTTCTTTCAGCTGTCACCCTGCCCATCTCTTCTAGACACAGTTGTTTCATAAAATGCATGTCAGCATTTTAAGGGTGCCTTTGGATCGACTGTTTCATATTGGTTTTCTTCATCAGGGTGTGGTTTCTCCTAGTATGGTGTGGTTGCACAGAAGAATGACAGCTGCTGAAGAGAGGAGAACAGGAGATGGAAGGCTGGATGGAGAAAAGGGAATTCAGAGGATGGCAGTCATTGAAAAAATCTGCTGAGATGGCTACACGCAGTCTGGAGTGTTGAGTGGAGATGAGGTCATGCGTGTCGTCCAATTGGAGATTGATTTTTGAGGTTGCATTTGTGAGGTCGATGTGTTCTGCTGCCCCACTGTTAGTCAAACCTTCATTCTCGCACATTAGCACCGTGCTGTTAATCGTCTAAATGAAGTGTGGCCTGCCGGGGATGTGTGGGCAAAATAAGCCTAAGTGGTCTTTGTTTGTTATGGTGCAAATGTAATATGTGAATTTCTGTAAACACAGTTGTCATTTAAGTCAATATGAAATGAAAATTGAACCTACAGAACATACACTGCCATTCAAACGTCTGGGGTCAGTAGGCTACGAGATGTAAAGACATTTACATTGTTAGAAAAGGTGTCTGCTTCAAATAAATGCACTGCTTTTCAACTTTCTCTTCATGAAAGAATCCTAAAAAAAAATCATGGTTTCCACAAAACAATTAAAGGGTTAGTTCACACAAATATGAAAATTAGCCTGTGTTTTACTCACCCTTGAGGCATCCTAGGTGGATATGACTTTCTTCTTTCAGACGAATCCAATCGGAGTTACACTAAAAATTGTCCTGGCTCTTCCAAGCGTTATCATTGCAGTGGGTGGGTGTTTTTTTTCAACAGTCCACAAGACGTCAAATAAAGTGCACGCATCCATAATGAAACGTGCCTCACAAGCTCCAGGGCGTGAATTAAGGCCTCCTGTAGCGAATCTTACAAAAAGCGATTTTGTCAGAAAAATATCCATATTTCAAACGTAATAAACACTTCTCTCTCACTTCATCTAACTGGTACGCGGAAGCCATTCCGGTGGATGACGTAGGACGTATGCGTTGCGTGATTAGTGACGAATGCGGAGAGAGAACAAAACAAACGCCGGTCATGAATTAGAAGTACAAACCGAGGATTTGTAAAGAAAAATGTTGAAGGATTTCGATATAAGCCAAGAGGAGACTGGTTTTCCTTTGCTAAAGTAAGGAAACTTTGCTTCCTTTGCTCCTGTAAACAAACTTGTGAGACTAGCATATCTCAGAGGCGCGCACATACGTCCTACGTCATCCGCCGGAACAGCTTCCACGTACGACAGATACCGGAAGTGAGAGAAAAGTGTTTATTACGTTTGAAATATGGATATTTTTCTTACAAAAACGCTTTTTGTAAGATTCGCTACAGGAGGCCTGTTATTCACGCCCCAGAGCTGTGTGAGGCACGTTTCATTATGGACGTGCGCACTTTATTTGACGTCTTGTGGACTGTTGAAAAAAAAAAACACCCACCCACTGCAATGATAAGGCTTGGAAGAGCCAGGACAATTTTTAATATAACTCCGATTGGATTCGTCTGAAAGAAGAAAGTCATATACACTAGGGCTGTGCGAGATGGACAAAAAAAAACTATCGCGATTTCTTTGATCAATTTTGCAATTTCGATTTTAATCACGATTTTGACACACACAGACATGCTTTACAGTCATTAATGCATTCAGTGTGAATTTGAAACATATTTCCAAAAGAAAACCAATTAGAGCTTTATCAAAAAGCTGTAACATGTCTCTAGAACAGACATAAGGCAAAATAATCACTAAGTAAAGGTGTAACAAAATGTCTCTAGAATAGACATATGGCAGAAAAAAAAAAATCCCGTGTCCAGGGATTTTTTTTGCCATGCATTGGTCATAGAGCTATTTGTGGTGTTGCCTCAGATGTTGAACTAGATTTGTTGCACCAAGTTCACACATACTCCGTCTGCAGTGCGTATACAGTATGTGTATGCGGTGCAGAAGCAGCATGGACTCATTTTGCTTTCGCACAGGACACGTTTGCAGTCCGCTCCTGATCCGCGGCTGTTTAACACAACATTTATACATTATTTTGATTTCAAATCCAAACTTTGTTTCTGAAAATTGTGATTCTCTTTTATCACAGTACAGTAATACAATCTTTCATAGACATATTCACGTTTAAACTCAATAAATATCTTTGTTTAACTACCACCACGAGTGCCATCTATTATTGCCTTGTTTATCTAAAAGTGCACTTTTCCTTGTTTTAAATCTAGCCAAAAAGCCATGTGTTGACTGTTGACTGTGAAACAGTAGACTTTAATTATATGCATTTATGGTGTAATTACTAAATTTCTGTGTCAATCCATGTAAATTTTTACCGCGAATAATGCGCTGTCACTTTAATTCAGCGCATGCAGCACAGCAGAAATAGACTCCGTGCAGAAACGATCGCAGCATGACTGCTGCAGACGCACCGCTCCTGGAGCGCACTGCCGGACCGCAATCGCATTCAGTGTGAACGCTCTGATCCGTTAACATGGGCGCAAAAAAAATACGCACCACAGACGGAGTGTGTGAACCTGCTGTTACGTTTGTATGCCCGCCTGGTCTGTTCTGATCTCGTGCTCCATTTAGGCGCGCTGCATTCTGATTGGTTCGGATAGCATACTGCGGGAGGTCGGGGGTGCGGAAAATCGTGCTATAAAGTGATTTAGAAATCGCGCAAGCTTAAATCGCGATCTTAATGACGATTTCGATTAAGTCGCCCTAATATACAACTAGGATTTCTCGAGGGTGAGTAAAACACAGGCTAATTTTCACTTTTGGGCGAACTAACCCTTTAAGCACCACAATTAAGCACCAAATCAGCATATTAGAATGAGGGATCATGTGACACCGAAGACTGGAGTAATGGCCATCGCAGAAATGACATTTTTAAAATATTAAAAAAGAGAAAAGTTATTTTAAATAAAAAAAATTAATGAAAATAATATTACTTATTTAAAAATAAAAATATATTACTGTTTTTACTGTATTTTTGATTGTATAAATGCAGACTTTGCGAGCATCAGATATTTATTTCAAAAGTATTAAAACTTACAGACATCTAACTTTTGAGTGATAGTGAAAAATGTTTGGAATGTCTTTGTATATTGTGTTATTACTTGCACCTACTTTGACTTTAATTTCCTGACATAAGGCCACATATTGAGCTTGTTTGGAAACTTTAACCCAAATAGTTCTTTTGCCATAGTTTTAGCAAACTCTTTCAAATCAGGCTCTGTTTTGGTGAAGTTATAGTTCCTGCTTCTTAAAATATCCTGTTTTGCTTGAAAACATTTAGAATTTTGATTATTGACCAACAAATGTATTGAGGTTCTTAAAGGATTAGTTCACTTCCAGAATAAAAATTTCCTAATAATTTACTCACCTCGTGTCATCCAAGATGTTCATGTTTTTCTTTCTTCAGTTGCAAAGAAATTAAGGTTTTTGAGGAAAACATTTCAGGATTTTTCTCCATATAGTGGACTTCAGTTGGAGCCAATGGGTTGAAGGTCCAAATTGCAGTTTCAAAGGGCTCTACATAGTGGTCGACCGTTATTGTTTTTTTTGGCAGCTTTTTTGATGCTGATGCCGATATCTTGGAAAGCAGGATGGTCGATATAAAGCCGATATAATTTTATTTATTTGAATTCATATTTAAGAAATTTTAAATAATTTGAAAATGGATTAAAAAATAAATGTGCAAAATAAACATACTTATACTTTAGATGACAATGTATTTTTAACAAATAAATAAATATTTAATAAAAAGTCAACATTGTAACCAACAGGGCACTAAGTAATCTGGGAAGTTTGTGTGCATTGGGAATCATATTTTTTCAAATAAACCCAAGGTAACAGTCATTTTACATATAGCACACAGTGAAAATGACATGAATATGACAGTGGGAAAATGGATAAAGCGCAGCATAATTTGAAATCACGAGTTTAAATTTTGTCGATCGCGCATCTCCAGTGAACTCTCCTCCTGTCCGCATTCAATTCGCACAGACTGACCGTCAGGCAGAGAACACGCGATCATGCAGGATACAAATGCACACTTCACAAGATCTCAACTAGATTCGACTAAGTTTGCAAGGTTTGTGAAATTAAATGTTCATTAATAGACATTCAAAGATTTGTTCAAATGATTTAAATGCGTATTTGCTGAATGCTGACGGCAAACGAGACAGTATTGTAATGCTTGCTTTTCTATTACTAATAATATAAAAGCAATCATTATAATACGTTTTTGTATACACTTTAATACCTTTGTTTAACAGTTCTAATTGTTAGACTTATTCAATCCGTATTAGACAGAACTGTTAACGACGACAGCGAACAAGAGGGAGAAAGTGAGCACTGTGTGCTCAGACGCTGCAGTTCTCAGCGCCGTCAAAATAAAAGTCCCGCCTCGAATGCATCGGCCAAACAGGCAGATGCCGATATTTGAAAAATGCCGATATATCAGCCTTGGCAATATATATCGGTCGGCCACTAGCTCTACACGATCCCAGCCGAGAAATAAGGGTCTTATCTAGCAAAATAGTCGGCCGTTTTCTAAAAAAATAATAAATGTATATACTTTTTTAACCACAAATGCTTTTACCAGTTAAAGCTGAAAAGCTGCATGCAGCATCCTGTCAAGAAGTAGTAAATAACTTTTTTATATTTTACTGTAATATTGCCCCATCAACATTTGTCAGTTTCTCTTGCAGTTCTTCATAGTGAGTTTGTGAAGCAGGTGTCACCTGTTCGTTTCTGAGCAGACAGCTGTGCAATTGAACTCCATGGATGACTGTAAACTATGTTAAGATACATTCCTATAGACGGCTCACACTCCAGCTGCCCGCCGAGATTCTGTCACACTAACGTCTCTTGTCTGTTACTTATGTTGCTGTAATCCATACTTTATTTTTTTTTTATACCTTGCTTCACCTGTTTCCCAGTCTCTGTCATCCTCTCGCTTTCTCTATGTCTACATCACCCATTTTAGTGACATCTCTCATATTTCTCCTCTCAATCAGTTTTGTGGTTGGTGTTTCTCCCCCTTCCCCAAGTGCCACGACACATCTGCTGATTTGTGGGGGCTTGTCAGGGCCTGTGCCGAGTATTTGGTCTGTTCTGACCCGTCGGTGCTTTGTTCTACCCCCTGCTGTCTGCAGAAATGGGTCAGTGTCTCCTGTATGTCCCAGGCATGTGTCTGGGTGCCAGGCTTTGGATTGGTTATTGCACAGGAAATCACAGCTTATGTTACAGAAATCCCAAATAGCAGCAGCAGCAGCCCAGACACAGCGTTGTATGTGTGGTGTGTGTGGATGCTGTATTTCACAGTTCACTCACAGTGGTTTTCATCCCCGGCGGGCAGCTGTTCACAGTCCACATTATACTGTTTCTAATCAACATTTGCTCATGTACTGATGATATTCTGTATTATATTCTTTATTTGTATGGTTTTGAATTTTGTTAGCATGTTGCCATTTTTAATTTGCATTTGTTTTTCTGTATATATTTACAGAGCAATGCTATAATAAACCTAGGCTGGATCCTAATTTGCATATTTTTACTAAAGTACAAAACCTTCTGTGTTGATGATGGCAAAGCACACCATTTCTGCACGCCATTTCAGGTACATACTATTAGATTATAAAGTCGTCTTGATGAAGCTCTCAAGAAGCTTTGTTCATCTTCGGAACACAAATTAAGATATTTTTGATGAAATCTGAGAGCTTTCTGTCCCTGCATAGACAGCAATGCAGCTGACATGTTCAAGGCCCAGAAAGGTAGTAAGGACATCATTAAAATAGTCCATGTGACATCAGTGGTTCAACGTTAATTTTCTGAAGCTACGAGAATACTTTTTGTGCGCAAAGTAAACAAAAATAACAACTTTATTCAACATTTTTTTTCTCTTCCATGTCAGAATTTGATTCAAAAGTACCATGACACATGTTGGTCAACACATGAAGTGTATTTTAAATTTAAAACAATAATTTGCATTGTGCTTAAAGTAAAACTTGTAATTTTACATTGTTTCAAAGTTTACTTAAGTGTATTTAAGTGTGTTAAAAAACTTGTATTCTTGTAAAAATGTATTCTTTTAAGCACACTTTTGTGGCCTTTTGTTTAATTAATATTTTAATATCAGCAAGTAGAGTTTTTTTTTTAAATATACTTTTAGTATTTAAAGTACACTACAAGTGCACATTCAGTACAATTAAGTGTACTTTTTTCACAAGGGATTCCATATTGGAAGCCTATTGAAGTGATTTTATATAGTAGTATATAGATAGTATATGAAATGATGTTAAGCCATAGCATGTTTTTACCCTTTTTTAACCCAACTCTTTAAAAACTCTTTGGCCTTTTTAACTGTGGAACACAACACCATACTGCAGCTGTAGTCTTACGTGTGTGTGTGTGTGTGTGTGTGTGTGTGTGTGTGTGTGTGTGTGTGTTTTCATATGCACACAGTTATAGACTAGACTGGAGCTGCTTGGATCAGTGTAGGTAAGCAAAATAAATCCTGAGTTGGGCAGTTAGTGGACAACAAGGGGTTTCAATACCTATATGTGAGCAGCCAAGCAAACCTGCCTCTTCTGAATCAGCATTATTTGACCTGCAGAATGCTTCTTGAAGACATGCTCCTAAATGGACTCATCATTGCTCACTAAATTTTGTGGCTCGCATGCTACATTCCCTCCAACCCGGTGAGCATGACCTATATGTTTATGAAATATCAGATCATCTGGAATGAAGACCGCAAGAATGCATACTCTCATGCAGGGCCCCTAATCCACAGCAATCTGCTCTGGGTGGGATTTGAGGAGAGACTTGGCTGCTCACTCAAAAGAGATTTCCCAAAATGCCTCTGAACAGACGCCCACCCTGACAGCAGGTAGCCCGCTTAACGAAGTGCTCATTCTTCCGTGCCTAGAAGTGTTTTTAAATAGCCAAGTCCTGTTTGAGATAATTTTGATCTTTTGTTATGCAATTATGCTTTTCAGTGAAGCTTGATAAGACTATCGTAGAGATTTGAGTGGGACAGAACAGCTTAGCAACCTCATAGCAACCCACTAAAAACACTCAGAACCTTAGCAAGCTTATAGCATCATAGCAGTGAATATTTTTAGACCAGCATCAATTTTTCTTTTCTTTTTTTATACAGAAAATGTATCAGACTATGTTTATCATACATTATTCACTATCTTATAGTATTCTTTATTCTCTCTCGTTCTTCTGTTTTTCTCTGTCTCTTTTAATCAGGCAGATCTTATCGGCCTCACCGTGCGTGACCTACATTTAGGTGTGGCTTCATGTCTCTCTCTCTCTCTCTCTCTCTTTCTCTCTCTCTCTCTGTACCTTTCAATCTTTTTCCAGATTTCACCCCATTCCCCTCTCATCTCTTACTGGCCATGTGAGACCTCTGCTTTGCCTGTCAATAAAGAGGTTTTATCATCCTTGCCTGTCCATTTTCAATTATTTTTCTTTCCATCCTCTCTTCTGTTCTTTTTTCAGTTCTTTATTTTTGAGTTTGGAGCAGGCAGCATTGGGCTCTTTTAATGAAAGCTTCTTTGTATTTGAGGACATCTGAGTTTGTGTCTATGCATTTTTAATGTACATGACATACTCACTTCCCATGTCTTGTGTGTCACTGAAGCCGATGTTCTAGCTAATGCGTATAGATGTCAGGGAGGCTGACTGTTTTCATTATGGTATTTTTGTATAGAATTAAAATAAAGCCTAGTGCTTTGGGTGTGTGTTTGTCTTCAAGATGACAGAAGTTATTTTCCCTCATTTAAATAAATGTAGAATTTATATATCTCTGTTTGTGGAACTGATAATCATTCTTTCACAATCTACTCGATACATATGAATATCGGATCAGCGCATCCCTAGTTCTTACAAGTGGTGTTGACACATTAAATGTGTGTTTATATCAATTGCAGTGGAGTATGTGTGTACTGTGTACTGTATGTGAATGCTGGGGGGGAGGGGAGTGTTTCTCTACATCTGCACTGATGCATTGTGGGAGATCCAGTCCAGCTGTAGCAGAGAATATTAAAGCAGAATCCAGTATGGCACACCATTGCTCTTTCCCATTAAGGTCTGATACCACTGACCTCTACCAAGCACAAAAAGGGCATGATGGGTTCAGTGGAGCTGAAAGGCTTGCCATAATGGTTTGATAGGTTTTCTCCGTCTGAATTTTTAATTTTAGGTTGGTCAGCATCTAGACAACATCTTTGCAACATGCATTTTGACAAACAATACTTCCATCTTGTGTGGAGGCTGTGGCTTTTATTCCAGACAGATGAGAGGTTGTTACTTGGCTTTTGCAAGAGTTCAAGCGTGTTTGCATATGTATGTGTTTGACCTTTTACAACCTTTAGCATTCTTCAATGTATGCCTTTGTTGTCATTTGTAATTTAATGTAGTGATATTCTCTTAATTCAGTATTCTAACATGTTTCTTTTTCTGTCTTTCTTTCATGTTGATGCTGCGCTGTTGCTCTAAATCAGGTAAGACAGATCTCCTACATGGCACATGTGCATTCACATTTAAGCCCCAAATGGTTTCTGTGGGGAAAGCAATTTCACTTAATTGTTGGTTGGTTTGTTTTCCTGCTGTTTGTAATTATGTTTGACCAATCCATTAGATCCACTTTGGTAACTCACCCATTAAACAAAAATAAAATTGGACAGAACAAAATGATGCTTTGCGATCTGACACATCTGTCAGTAAATGTAACATAGTAGCTTTGGGCCTTGATGGTGAGATCTGTTGTGTACAAACATTTTATTTCTTATTTTTATTCGTCTTGTCAGGATACAATTCATTTAACATTTACAACACAATAGGAAAAAGTGTCGCAAAGAGAGAAAAAAAAAAAGTAGGTTGTACAAAAATAGCCTATTAGTTATTTTTATTTGTTTTGTCAAAATACTAAATTCGTTTGACATTTTTCTGTTAACACAGTAGGAAAGTCGCAGAGAAAAATAAATAAATGTGACATCTGTCATTTAAAATTATAGGCTAAGCAAAATATAAACAAAACCGAGTTGAACGTCCTTCAAGGACAGTGCATCCACACTTTGCTCCATTCTTATTCTGCTCTGTCACTCATCGACAACCTGCCTGTTCTGTCTGAGGGCCATATATTTACCACCGGTACAGCCTGCTCTGAGCATCGTTATGCACATGCTGCGCACAGACCCCGTAAATAAAACGCGTGATGCAGAAAGCATGCGTGCAGCGAGTGCATAACAGTCCGTGTGCATACTAGGGGTGGGAGAAAAAAATCAATTCTCCGATGCATCGCGATTCTCTCTTCAACGATTCTGAATCGAATCTGAGCTTGTTTTTTTTTTCCCGCAAATGGCACGTGTACGCGCTAGAGACACGCCGGGCTTCATTGCACAGAATTACGCTGTGAGATACTTGCGCATTGCTTGACAGTGTGTGCTTCCACCCGCTGTGTTTTACTTTAGATATGCATTCATTTATGCCGTTTGGTATGCAGTACAATTAGATGCACGAAACTCACGTACTGACAGACTTTCACGTGTGCTTTGTGTTTGTTGTCCTGAAGCTCGATCGCGGCTGCGGTTAAATGCACTTGCATCTCCGAATACTTTTATATGAAATTGATATAAATACAGTAAGTTATGTTTTCAGAGCAGGACAGAACATCTGATATATCGAAATAGATCTGTGCATTAGTGTAAATGCAGCCTGTTAAAGCTGCCACTGTCTATGATCTCATCAATAATAATCAAATGGCAATAATGCTGAGGAAAAAAGAAAACCCCATAACTAGCCTATTGTCTGTAAACTTTCAGATACTTAAAGAACACTTATTTTAAATAAGTAATGGTTTTAAAAAGTAGTCTGTTTATATATATAATTAAAAAAAAGTTAATTTTGCACAAATTAAATTTGATATAAACTGTATATGAAAATGTAGCCATGTGCAGTAATATTGAGAACTGAGAATGTGACGCATCGTGATATTGAGTTGATAATGATAATCGTAATTGAATTGAATCGTGAAACTAGTGAAGTTCACACCCCTAGCTATTTTTAAGATTGCAGTACTGACATACAGAGATTCCAACTATAAACAAAAAGCATAGAAACTGCAATTTTGGTTAAAATGTAAAATTGTAAAGATGTATTTGCACAGCAGAAGAATTAGGAAAAAATGTAGATCAAGAATCGTTTTGGAATCGGATCGTGAAGTGCCTAAAGATTCCCACCCCTAGTGCATACCGGCGGTCAATAAGAATAAAGCGCAGATATGCTGTTCTAAAACTGTAATTTTGGTTAAAATGTAAAGCTGTATTTGCACAGCAGAAGAATTAATTAGGAAAAAATTTAGATCAAGAATCGTTTTGGAATCGGATCGTGAAGTGCCTAAAGATTCCCACCCCTAGTGCATACCGGCGGTCAATAAGAATAAAGCGCAGATATGCTGTTCTAAATGGACGTCGGGAACGGGATATTGTTAGACCGCCCGCTCCCGTTCAAATTACACCAGAGTTACCGTGGGTTGCAGACCTCTAAATTAGAGCATTCCTTGAAGATTTAAGAAAGTATCCTATAATATGCTAGTTGCAATGAAACAGAAGTAGTGAAAGTCTTTTCTTCCATATTGTGACCGGACACATACCTGACATTGGTTATTTCCATCTGTTGGTGATTGGATTTTGAGATGTGGGTGTTGGACTTAAAATGAATGCGAGCTTGCATTCGACTGTAAGAAAGAGGTGAGGTTTAATGGTGAAGTCCTGAATATGTCACCAGAGAGAAGTCTGGAGACATATGCAGGAATTCAATGGAATATTAAGTTATGATATTTAGATTAAACATTACATTAAACTTTATTAAAAGACCGAAAAATTAAAATGTAACATATAGTACGTGGATGAATCATTCACAATAATAGCTACAACAAATTTACAAAATAGGGTGAATTTTCATGCTGACTTAAATATGTAATGACAAACCTCTTATTCAGTACAATATATTATGGAGTTACACTTCATATATTTGCTATCTTCATTGCACTCCTCCTTGGGCTGTTTATTTGCATCCAAGCTCTCTAATCTCCAAGCTGATTATATGATGAATAGTGCAATGTTTTTCTCAGTCCTTTTAGCTAATCACTGCTAATTGCAGTCAGTCTTTTAAATACTACATGAGATTTTCATTCTCACGGGCATTAGTGACTGCTGGTTATGCAAGAGTGCTTTTTGAAACCGTGTGTTGTGAAAATGTTAAGATGTTTTGGCTGTGAAGTCTTTGACTTTTACAGTTTGTTGTGTCTGGAATAGCTCTGTTATGTATTTGTTGAAAGTTCGCAGATTACAAGGCAAGCCGATACCTTCAAAGGCCACACTTTTTTCTTTTGTAGATTAGGCCTCAAGTAAAAGTGTTGTTGTTATGGAGTGACATATTGAATCTTTTTTTTAACTATTGACCTCCAAACAGAAGGTGAAAGCACAGGCTGTCAGATCTTTCACTAGCTTATTTACCTTCTACCAAGATAAAAAGTAACTATAGGAACTAGTGTTGTCACGGTACCAAAATTTCAGTATTCGGTACCAATACCACTAATAGGAACTGCAGTCAGTTGTTACTAACCAGTTTGGTGGATGAAGAATGAGAGAAAGCCCTTTCAAAGTAGTTCAGTTTTAAACGTAACTTATTTATTAAAAATGTTATTCTTACATTTTACACTCTTGAATTAAATTATTCAGTGTGGGTCCTAGATATGCTCTCTCATATATTGATAAAGCCAGAGGACATAATGACTACCATAAAATAAAGATAGGATTTGTTTGTTCAACACACAGCCCAGCTTATTGATGCAAAAATTTCCTTAGCGATTTATACACACTGAGCCTGAGTCACGCAGGGAGAGCAACACATGCTCGAGCTCTGCTAGTGACATCACCTGTCTTGTGGTCAAAGTACAGTTCCTCTATCCGGCTCTAAAACACGCCGCTCTCTCAGAGCTACCAGGCAGCCAGCCGACTGGCACACACACACAGTGACTTAAGAGCAAACTTCAGCGGTTAACTCAAAGAAAAACATGCGAGAGAAAAGAACAGGGAAGTGAGCGAATAGATTTCCCTGCTGGCTTTGGATTGGTGACTTGCTGGATTCCATGGAGCCTTTAGCTTTTCATAGTGGCCTCTCCTGCTTCTTTGCCTTTTAAACAAACTTGGAACAACCTCTCGGTTCCTTTCAGTTTGAAGCCTTCCATTTCTGCCCTTAGAGTCCCTATCTGTAGTTCTTTAAGGTTGGTTTTCTCTTTTGCCGTGGTGAAATGAGCGCCACTGCATCATACCGACAGTATCTTCAGGACCTCGAGGAAAAAAAAGGTTGGTTTTATTGGATTTCTTTTGTCACTGGTTGGTCTTTTGCCATGTATAAAATATCCCACATAACTTATACTCTTAGTCTGTGCGTTTATTACAGTTGTTTGTAAAGATAGCTCACACTGGCACTGCGTAAGTTGAAATCCTGTGTGTTTGTGACTGGCCTCAGGAGCGTTATAAAAGCTCAGTCAATGATAAACTGCAGGCAGGATTCAAATGAAGAGGTCGGCTGCTGTACATTAGCTTGATAACTCTGTAGTAACCGTGTCTGCATGCAGATACTTGAAAACTCTAGTCCTTTGATAAAGGGAGATTTGTAGTCATTGAAAAACTAGGCTCACTATTGGGTTTGAGCAAATGCACCAATATGAGCAATATGGGACTCAAGGCTATTGAGATTAACATCAAAGTAAACTCACGCGTTTCACCTTCCCTTAGGCACTCCAAAGCATTCAAATACGTTGCTATGGTAGCTTTGAGTCATTCACCAGTTATTAGTGTTTTGAGCCATGACTTTTGAGGTTGTTTTGGTAATTGATGCTTTGCGCGTGTCAAAAGTTGGTGTTCATCTGATAATCCTGCCCACAATAATAGCTTAGTGGCTGAGTTGATACAAATGTATGAGTGTGCGTTTTGAACAGGGAAGGGTGTATTCCTCTCCTGCTGTGCTGAATGGTCATAATTTAGTTAAAAGGGAGTAGTTCACCTTCATTCAGACTGTCTCTTGCTGTGATCACTTGACAGCCATGTGACTTCTTATTGGTTTGCCTGGATATCAGCACCCATCTGTTTGAACCTTCAAATTACACCCGGTGTCTTGAATGAAGACAACCTAGGCTTCCTGCAGACGGTGCCAAAGAGTCACCTTCCATTTGTTATATTGTTAATTGAAGATGGTATGGCATTTATTTCCTTTGAAATTCAATCCCAGATCATGGGGCCGACATTTGTACAGGCTTTTAGTGGATGGAATCAACTGCAAGTGTGTTGACCATATGGAGCACAACGGGGTGGGTGGGGTTGGACCCTAGTAATACCTAGACAGTAATGCTATTGTCTAAGGCCTGCCAGGTCCTTTACAAGGTAAATCCCAATATTATGTTGAGAAAGGTCATTGTATAAAACTTAACTCATCGAAATAATAGTTTCATCAGGTTAAGCTTCAAGAAGATTATGTTTGAGGATACTACAGCCTAGTTGGATACTGAGGCCATTAAAGAGAGCAATGTGTACTTTGTCTGTTAAATGGTATTCACTCTTAAAATAAAGGTTCCAAAAAGGGGGTTTAAACCATAGAAGAACCAGTTTGTGTTCCAAACCATTTTTTATGAGTGTTAAGAACATTCTTCCACTCTAAAGAACCTTTTGTGCAAAGGAAATGTTTTGTGTATGTTAAAGATTATTATTCATAGAACCATAGATGCCAACAAAGACCATTTGTTTTTAAGCATGTAGTAGAATTAGGCAAGGTATAGCTGTGGTAAGTTGTTGGGGTGGATGATGTTTCAGGTTGGAGCCCCTGGACTGTGTTTGAAGACAGATGGTAGATGAATGTGTGTAGATTAGAACAGCAGGTAAATATGCGACGGCTAGTGTTTGTCTCTTGAAATCTGGTCACTGTGGCTTGACTTGCTGTGCTGTCTCCCCCAGAACTATAATCCACCTAACCCTGATTAGTCTCAATCCCCCTCAACCCTGGCTCAGACTCTGCAGGCTCACCACCAAGCTGCAGACAGTCCATTCTCTTAACTCACTGAGGTCTTTGCTGTGGTGCCTTTTGGGCTTCTCCAAGGTCTATAAACAGATTGCATTCTTCACTTGTGTTCATACTCAGCATTTATTTATCAAATACACGCCCCACCTCTCACATGTACAGTCAGACAGCTGGCAGAGAAGAATAGCTTTGCAGCATCCAACTTCCCATCTGTGCAAACATAGGATTTATTACATACTGCAAAGATTTGTAAAGATGCTCCATAAATGTCAATTTGAGCCTTAGGCGCTCACACACTACAGAAAACTCAGACATGGTGTTTGATGAATAGGAATGTGTGAGATCTGTTTTGAGGATGTGAAAAGGACAGGTCAGTTTGAAATCAGGTGGATACAGGGAATTGGATTTGGGTCAGTAGGGCTCCAGACTAACTATTTTTACTAGGAGCACTGTAGCCCCTGACTGAAAATTTTTAGGAGCACAAGCAGAAAATTTAGGGGCGCACCTTAAATTAGCCTGCAATGCAATCGTTCACATATTTTCCCCATTTTAACTGTATTACTGACAAGTGTTTTGATAATAAATAGACTTAACTCATAGAGATTACAATGTGCAGTATTCTTTTAAGTTCAGAGAGATATGACAAATATATATATATGATATGATAAAATTACTATAGTTTTGCATTAATAAGTGCAGTTAAATTTTTTTTTTATTAATTATTATTATTTATTAATTTAATAATTAAGTTTACTGTTAAGTGCACTGATGTCAGACTCATTTTGAATAATAAAGTTTATTGTTAAATTGTTAAATACCCTACCTCCACTACATAGGCCTATGTTTGTCACATCATTATAAGTGTTTGATCACCACATTTGAGTTATCATTGCAAAAAATGTGTTTATGTATATATATTCTGTTTATGTATATACTGTATTCTATATACAGTACCAGTCAAAAGTTTGGACACACGAATGGGAAGTGTGTCCAAACATTTGACTATACTGTACTATAATATAGCCTACACATAAAGAATATCGGCCGATATAGCGGTATCGGTCTTTTTTTTACGCCCTAATATCGGTATCGGCATCGGCCCCCAAAAAACCCATATCGGTCGGGCTCTACAAAATTTACTCACACCGGCAGAAAAAATGGTCGCAGTCTGGAGCCCTGGTCAGTGATATGATGCTCTTTGTGATGCTTTTGTAATTTCTATTATTTTATTCTGAAATACATTTTAAAAATGGTATTGACACATGATGAGCATGTTTTCAATTTCTAAATTCAAGTCACCTTTAAATAAAAATTGTTGATTCATATTTTTTTATAGAATACTGCAGTTTATTATAAATTATTTATCCATGCACATCTTTTTTTTTTATTCACACGCTATTTTTTCTTGTTTTTAAATATATCAGGGTAATGTCCTGTGATATTTATGAATCAGTAATCCATAGACAATAATATAATTCATAAAATAAATTAGATTTTTTTTTAAAGTATTTTTCCTTTTCTCTATCATGGACACTCTTATTTATCATTGACCCGTTTATGAAAGCAAAACTGTTTCCGTCTGTTTAAAATTGTCATTCAACAGTAAGTGCCTACATCAGTGTGTTAAAAGTTAACTGACCGAGCATCACTTTCACCTTCCTTTTGCTTTTTACCAGAGGCCGTCTATTTGGGTCACCTTGTAACATTTTTGATTCGGTTAGTACATGACCTCATATCACATGCTGATCCCCCTTAGTATTCAGTAGTATTTCTACTGTCTCATGTAAGTCTGTCACACATGCTGAAGCTCCGGAAAGCACTGGCTTTAATTGCAGACTTCCTGGATGTTTCAAGTAAACCACTCTGGCCCAGAGTGCTCTGGTGTTACTGATCAGCTAACTATCAGCCCTGATGTGTTTCCTACTCTTGATTATATCATCACATACCATAACGAGCCGTTGATCTGCCGCCAGACCTCACGGCCAACCAAATTTACTCACACAACCTCTCTGCCAATGGCTCTGTGATGGAGTGCCTGTTATGGATCATGGTAGTTACATTAAGAGTTGTAAAATACAAATTAATTTGATTTAACAGACACACAGCTGATGACTGAAGGATGATTTCCTGCTGGTCATCGCTCACTGATTTCACAGTGTTGCAGTTCAATTGTTTTTCACTATTTTTCCCCCCTAGAGCAAAGTTCAGACTACTTTGTTTGCTTGTGTGTGCATGTTTGTATAATTGTGTGTATGTATATGCGTGCTTTAGTTTGAAGTTTGACAATGTCAGTTACATTTTAATGCCTTTTTAATCTGTTTTCACCATTTTAAAGCAACCACTGGTGGAGGTTGTCTGTATGCAAAGCACTGAATAATCATAATGAAGTTGTTGATTGTTATTTGCCTTGTAAACTATTGTTGTTGCAGTCCTGGCGGAGATGCACAGAAGGCGCAAAGGAATAGTATGCCAGTGCGTGCAGGCCGAGGCAGTGACAGAGATAAGCACTCTGCATATCTCCTGTGTGCCAGCTGGGTGTGGCAGACCCAGATGAGAAACCAACTTCAAAACAGCAAAACACTGCTAGTGAAAAGATGAAGGCGTTATTACATAGTCCTTTCATGCCCTCTGTGGGCATGTCCTAAATTCGGTTTAACTGTACATTTCAGGGCTGATTCTGCGGTCCTGTCTTATTGCTGTTCTTAAAGTTGATCTTTTTTAAAGTGTGTATTTCATTACCTTCTCTGTGTATCCATTCACTCGCTGTGTAATTAGGGTGGATCGATACGACATTTTGGCTTAGGTAGGACATCAGGCTCTGGAACTAAGGCAGCAATTAAACAGCTTCAGGTGGCTGATGAAATGATTTAATAGATTTAGTGTTAATAATTTGGGATTAAACGAATAGTTCACCCAAAAATGAAAATCTGCTGTTAATTTACTCACCCTCAGGAAATCCAAGATTGTTTGGTTCAGCAGTTAATTTGTGTGACACATGAACATCACTTTTAACTTAGCTAAATATTGATTTATGTGCACTACCGTTCAAATGTTTGGGGTCAGTATGAATTTTTTAAAGAAATTAATACTTTTTTATAGCAAAGGCACATTAAATTGGTCAACAGAGACATTTAAAATGTTACGCAATATAATATGTTTCAAATAGATTCTGTTTTGAGCTCATTTATTCATCAAAGAATCCTGAAAAAGATGTCACAGTTTTCAAAAATGTTAAGCATCACAACTGTTTTTGGCGATTATACTAATAATAACAGTTTCTTGAGCATCAAATTAGCATATTAGAATGATTTCTGAAAGATCATGTGACACTGAAGGCTGTAATTTTGGATGCTGAAAATTCAGCTTGGCCATCAGTGGAATAAATGACATTTTAAAATGTATTCAAATAGAAAACTACGGAGCCCCTAAAGGGACATTTGCAAAAAAAAAACAAAAAAAAAACTACTTTTGTGCACACAAAAAACGTTTCACAAGCTCACGCATTACAGGTCCGGTTGCATTGCTTCTGCCATCTTACAACGAAGAAAACAAAAGCATGGATGTGCATGAATTAGCCTAATTGTATGGCGTTATTTTAATGACAAATGTCGAGAGCGCATTATTGTAGCGTGAAAGCACATTAATATATTGCGCGAATCTCTCCGCTCGTGCACGGATTTCCTTTGCTCTCGCACAAAACCGGACGCTCAGATACACACTGCTCTCGCCCGGAGAGAGTGCGCGCGCTTAAAACGTGTCTCTCCTCTCACTCAAACTGTGTCCTGTGCACTCTCAAATCTCTGTGCTCGTGCACTATAGATATTAATTATTTTTGCACTTGAATTAAACGTTGTCAAAAGTTATCATTATGCACTTTTAAAAAGTAGTCTCAAAACAGATTTGTGCAGGGCCTTTCCTTGATTTTTTTATTGTTGTATTTTTGTTTTAACATAAACTTGTTATTGTAGCTACCTTGTTTTACTATATCTCTTTTATGTTTGTATTTTGATCTTTTGCTGCAAATGCACATATGCACCTCTTTGTAAAGTATGCCACTTTGTATACACTGTTTTAAAAGGTGCTATATAAATAAAGCTTAAACCAATCAGACCTCCACAACTGACCGATGAAAATACTACGTGAAATCTAATTGGCTGAGTGAACTGAACCTGGAATTCTTTTGACAATCAGAGCTGGATCTTTAATTTCTTTCCGGTTTAATAATATTTAGCAATGTTAATGAAATGTAGCCTTTAGAAATGGCTAGGAATTGGGTACTTGGATGATTAGTACATATAACCTCTGTCCAACTTGTTGGTCTCTGAGCAATTTATCTAAAAACAACATATTATAGCCTATGGCTCTAAAGACTTCATATAAAACATCAATGTTATGTCATAATATGTCAGATACCTCAACTGAATTTAAAATCATTGCAATTCTCAGTTGGTATGATGACAATAATAAGTAACAACTCCTCAAATTAACATCAAATACAAAAATAGATGTACATGATGCAAGATATAATACAATAAATACTCTAATAGCATCGCTGTTTGAACATTTATTGGGAGAATAATTTTTTTTTTTAAATCCAGTGTTTGTTTTCAGTTCTGAATGTTTTTTTGTTTTTTTTCATGAAAATCCACTTAATATTAGCTACACATTCAATGGCACTCTCCTTTAAAACAGTGACTATACAGTTATATGACAGTTACATGTAATTACATTGTCTGCAAATGCATTAAACCCATAGAATAGAATGTAGTAATGTTTTGAGAGTGCACAGGACACAGTTTGAGTGAGAGGAGAGCCGTTTTAATTTTGTGCGAGAGCAAAGGAAATCTGCGCTCGCGCGGAGAGATTCGCGCTCGCGCATTACAGGTGCATCTCAATAAATTAGAATGTCGTGGAAAAGTTCATTTATTTCAGTAATTCCACTCAAATGAGATCAATACTTTCTCATGCACGCGCGAAACTTTCAGTAGTGTATAAATTACAGAATGAAACTGCATCATTGTCAGATGATCAATTTAATGTGTCAGTGTAGTTTTTACACTTCATATTACACTGTCTTAACTGCCGAATTGCTCTGAATAGTAGCATGATGTTACATGAATCAGATATAAAATCATTTTTGATATCGCTTTTTAGTACCGCTAGTATACTGCCCCACTCTACTATATAATAATCTTACCATATAGTGGTAAGATGCTCTCTCTTAAGGTTGTACAACCAAGTTAAGTGACTGGTTGCTGTCTCCATAATCACAGAGGATAGTTAGAGGGTAATTATGGCTGTAGAGATTGTGGTGGGAAGATCTATTGTTCCAGTCTTGTGATATGCATATGGGTGTGTTTGTGTTGTGTGTAGGAGTTCCCAGCAGTGCCCTGAGCTTTGCTCATCTTCATAGTGCAACTCTGTTCCTCCCCTACTTACTCAAACGAGGCATTACTGATAGAGACTCCTCACGCAAACGTTTTGTCTTTCCGCCAGTCGTCCCATGTTTCAGCTCAGAGGCTTTGGTTTCAAAACCTGTCATTTCCTTTTCAGACCAGTCTTTGTTGTTTTTAGATTTATTTTTGTGAATTATAGATCAGTTCTTCTTGGTTGGTTTTGAGAAGATTTAGGCTTGCAAGTGTTTTTGGTGCTTTGATATTCCATATTGACTGTAGTGCATATTTTTCCTAATCATAATTCAGATCAGCTGAATGCAGTTTTGCTTAAATTGACCCAATATAATTTTAAAAGGTCACCTGATGTACGTTATCTTGCATATGGCTGATGTATTTAATAATCCTTCAGGGAAGCTAATTTCATATCAGTCATTAAAAATCAATAAAAACATGTTTACAACACCTTTGACCTTCTGGCTTACACAATTTTATTCTGTTCCTGTATGTTGGTTCTCCACCTTGACATTTGCTCTTTGTATCTCAAACTAAACCACTTATAAAGCTATCAACTGATACCAGCAGATGTTTATTACTGATCTGCAATGAACTGCAACTTATTGCTCAGGCTTTCGTTATGGTGGGTGATTGATTACTTCTCACTGAGAAGCAAAAGAAAGATGATCATCCATCACCAATCCATCATCCTTCCCCGTCTTGTCAAGTAGAATTATTGCTTTGGATAGCAGCTTTATCTTGGGAATGGTCATACTTGCGGTGTTCCAAAACCTCGGCAGCATTGTAAGGTATCATTGTCCATTTTCTAAATGCATTTGAGCATACGTTTCTCACATCAAACTTCATCTTCCGGTGAAACGTCAGACTTCTCTCTGGTGACGCATGCAGGACATCTCCAATCATTTAGTCTGCTTAAACCCCAAACCTTTCTTACAGTCGACTACAAGTTCGATCACAAATCAACATCCAATGTATAAAACAAATATCCGCCTTATTTTTCAACAGAGACCGTAATGAATATTTTTTGATATTCAGTTTCACTCATCAGTATGTCAGAAGACATATGTCACTATTTCTGTTACCTTGCTGCTTTACACGCTCTTCTTACAGCAACGTGGGAAAGATTTTATCACTTGAGCTAAACCATCCCAGTAAATCAATGCAGATATACCTTGCAGTAGGTTTATTTTGTTTGTTTGTGTGTAAAAATGGAGAGAAAGCAAAAGTTATTGATAGTGGACATTAAACCAGGAAGTTGTGCCGCATAAGAGAGTTAAATAGTGGTGATTCTTTGTGGTTTTCTTTAACCTTACGCCTGCTAAACCATTGCCTGTAAACATGTCTTTTTTATCTGTGTGTGTGAGAGAGTTCTTACATTCATGGATATTTGTTTGTTTCTTCTGTACTGGTTGGGGCCTGTAGATCAGATGAATGGATGTTGGGGCCCCATGCTTCTCTCATTTAGTTTCCCTCTCATGGCCCCAATATCTCACTTAATTCTCTTTCTTCTCACCATTTAGATATTTTAGATATAACTCGTCCCAGTTAGATATTTTTTCACCAGAACTTTTCATAATGGATTATTTCATTTTAAAACTGACAGCACATGCAATTAAAACACTCTAGAACCGCTTCCCTTGTTCTTAGCTTCTATAATCTTCGTCTTTTCCCCTTTTTGCCCTCTATCTCTCCTGTCCTTTATAGTTAGGCATTGTGGTAAACTTCAAACAATCCGAAGCTCTCAAGGGTCCAGTCCTTCTCAGCAAGGCTTGGGCTCCAGGCCTAGAGTGGCTTGTTAAAAACGGATTACCTTTCCTTAATGAAGCAGCTGTGGTCAGACTCATTAACAAGGCATCTGGTTATTTAATGAAAATATAATAAAAAATAAGATTTATAATAAAAAAAACCTGCATTACTGTTTGACAACATTTAGACCTCCTTACCAATAAGATTTTTCTTTTCAGGAAAATCTGACCACTTTGAATGGTTTTGTCCATCCTAATGGAACCCCATGAGCATGACTCACATCATACACACAGACAAACTCATGCTAATGGACACAAGGCCTTTCTTCTTGTTGAAGTAGACACTCTTGGTGGCCCTTTCCCATGGTACAGTGTGTGACTGGCTGCACTGAGCACACACAAAGCTCAGCTGTGAATCCCTTCATGCTAACTGCTTCCCGCTCTACACCATTCCACATCCCAGTGAAACCGGTCTCAAACACCAAATTCCATTTGAGAATGGCCACAAGTTTCTTATAGAGGTGACTGCAGTGATCACTGAAAAACACAATAATTGACTTGAATTCAACTTTAAAGCAATTTTTAAATGGTTAGTCATTAGTCATTAATTACTCAACCTCATGTCATTCCAAACCTGTAAGACCCTCCATAGAGACCAATGCAACTGAAATGTTCCCAGGCCCAGAAACGTAGTAAGGACATCGTTAAAATAGTCCATGTGACATGCGCATGCGTCGTGGTACTCACGATAATTGAATAAAGTTGTTGGTTTTGGTTTATTTGCACACAAAATGTGTCAGCAAGCAAGACCGTGTCATTCTCACTTTTGAAAACATTCTGACAAAGTTAAGCGTCAGTGATTGTCAACTTTCCCAAGTTCCCGCCACTGGAAAAGATGCATCAACTGGACTTTGGTCAATGTCTCTTTTGGGTCCCTCACAGGGAAATAGAGGTCTTTTAATGAAGGGTCAAGTAGCTGACAGAGGGCAAGGCCGCTACCTAATTACCGGTTACCGTGGTGATGACAGGAGCCGGAGGAAAATGGAGGTGATGGTAACGTTCTTTCTTCAAGTCTTATATTTGTGTATCCTCCTACATTCCACCCCTTCTTTTTATCTTTTCTGTCTTTCTTTCTTTCCCTGGTCTCTGTCCTTTCCCATCCCCGACCTCTTCTTGAAATGTGTCTCTCTCACGACCTTCTCTCTCTCCACATCCCCTCCCCCACTCCCCCTCTTCCATTCTTTTCCCACTATTAACCTGTGATTAAGTAAGCCTGTCGTCAGCTCGGGAGGTTTGGCTCCTAGGTGAAAGAGGGATGAGAGACTTGCGCTCTTTCACCACAGAGGTGTGAGAGTAAATCTTTTCTTTTTTTCCCCCACTTCATTCCTACCGTATGAACCGTCTCTCTGTGCTTGCCTAATGACTTTGTGCTCCACTTCCTGGCTGCAGTGGCAAAGTGGCTCAATAAAAAGGACCTTTTAAACAGCATTGAACTGAGTCCAGGCAGCTCAGCCATCGGCTCTGACGCAGCCATGGTGTCAGTGTCCACACACCAACACACAAACACTCACGTTAGTTTCACTGACTTCATGGCAGATGAACTTTAAAGACGAACTTTGTGTTGACAGTTAATGAAAGGGTGACCCCTCAAACTGACGCTGGGATAGTTAGGTAGGTTTATTTATGTTGGTCCATTCACATTTGTCTAAGAGGCCCAATCCTGCCATGAGCTCACTTTGTATCTGTCAGCACCAGCACTGCATGGTCCACCTGGTGGTCACACTGGGATTTTATCATTTTAAGCAATAATCATCTTTAAGCATAAATGAACCCAATACTTTTTTGGGGGATGTATTATAGAGCGTCATGTCTTCAGGTCACAACTGTCTCTGTCTTCTACAGGGGTGGTTCATTCATGTAATATTTAGAGTACAGGTGCATCTCAATAAATTAGAATGTCGTGGAAAAGTTCATTTATTTCAGTAATTCAACTCAAATTGTGAAACTCGTGTATTAAATAGACTGTCTGCACAAAGTGTTCGTGTAGAATAGATGGTCTCATGCAGTGAGATTAAACCTGTGTTGAGCTTTGCCTCTGTACCGTGTCAGTTGTATTTGTTTGTGTGGAAGCACGTGTGCTGTCTGCTGTGTAGTATCCTCAGATCAGCCCTTGTCTGAAGTCAGTCCGCAGCTCAGTTTGATGGAATCTTTTAATGGCACCTTCAGGCATATTTAAACAGGGATGGGTTCCGCGTGCTGAGTGCTGCCCATTCACCTTGTCAAAACAAGCACACTCTACCTGTTACTCTGCAGCACGCCAGTCAGTTTGAAGAGCTTCATTTAGACTAAAAAGACTTCAAAATCTTATTATTGTCTTCATCTTGTAGGTGTGTAACTTGAATTAGGCTACTCATTCCAAATGAGTAGTCTTGTGGTTTTTCCTGTTCTTTCAAAGTTCAGCAGTTTCATCATGATACTTGCCTCTCATCACGCGAGTTTCTGTGTTGCTTCACCTGTGCAATGTCTGGCACATTACTGACGTCTGTCGCCATTATCAGGTGGCGGGTGAAAAGCAACAGATCTGAGATCAGTTGAGAACGGTCATGTCACGTCTTGTGTGACTGTTGTTGCCATTACAAGTGGCATTGCAGCCTTTGGCTTAATAATGAGGGAGTTGAGCCATGCTATTCACATGCTATGACTGTTACCACACTGCCTCCTATCATTATTTCTTAGTATTACAGGGAACTCTCAGTCAGCATTATGAGAACATTATTTTTAATTCGGGGTTGTTTTTTTTTCATTTATTTATTAGTTTTTATTATTGTGTGTATTTAGAGGGTTGTTATGTACTTTCATTATCCACAAGCAAGACTACTTTCACGTTTGGGAAATTAGACCTAAAAATCGACCAGAAATAAAGATCCAAACCCACATTTCTTTTTTCTTACCACAGCTGTCAAGCTCCTAAAATGAGAAAAAAGTGCACCATAAAAGAAGATTTATTCACTATATTCTAAGTTTTCCAAAGCCATATGATGGCTTGTTACTAGCCCACATTTGTTTTTGTAGTCTTTTAGACTGTAACTGAGATATACAACTTATTCTTAGGGGTCATTCACAAAGAATGCATTTTTCCATTCCGTTGCGCTCCTTATCCATTTTTTTTCTATGTAAACACATTCTAGATGAACATTTGACCATTGCATTTGCGTCTTTTGCAGTTAAGTTAAAATAAGTTGAAATTGTAAAAAACGGATCTCGAGACCTTGTGTTTTTTTTCCATTCCTCTACCCACATCTCACGTTTTTTTCAAAGCATTCTGTGTGAATGGCACCTTAACGGGTTGTGGACACAGGTGGAGGAAATGACTGATAAACTAGTGATCTTACCAGGAAATAATGCTGTCTGTGACAAATCTATCTTTTTTGAGCCATATTGTTCATGAATGTGTTTTATCACAGTGGTATTTTTTCCATCTCCCTACACCCTGCCTTTGTTTGCGGTCAGCATATTTCCTGTGACCTTGTGTTTGATTTGGAGGAGGAACTCTATGCTGAAATGGTGATGACATATTGTAGTGCAAGAACACCAAATTATATTTTAGACATCAGGGTGACCTTGTCAGCTTCCTCGTTGAATTTCATATTTAAATTTGCAAGAGATCTCCATGTTCTCCTCTCTGTCTCTCCAAGTTATCTGTGCCTGTCCCTCAGGGGAAATGCCTTTTCAGCTTACCTGTGATGTCATGCGTCACATACTGTTTGTCCTGTAGACGTGCACTATGCACTGTGCAAACAGACTTAATTGTGTTTCTTCTGCAGTGTTGGGCAAGTTACTTCCAAATTATATATTACTTATTACTTCCTTTTAAAAGTAATTAGTTACATTACAGTGTTACTGTCTCTGAATTGTAATGCGTTACACTACCTTTAAGTTACTTGTGAGTTACTTTCACTTTCAAGCACAAACCGCAATTAGCCTACATTCAGAAATAATAGCGGTAAATAAAGCTGAATGTTATAGGCCCTAATGAACAAGCAATAAACGCAATAGCATGCCTATAGGCTATTTTAGTTCTCCTCACTCCACAATAAATCCCTTAAATTTAACTGTATTCAGAACAAAACAAGAATGCAAAATATAAGTTGCTAATCAAGCCAAAACGAATTAATTTAAAGCGAAACTGAAAGCAAACGCCTTTGTTCTCACGCAGCCTATCCAAATGTTTCCATATTCGCGATGTATTTGAATGCTAAACTATTAGCCTATTTAGTATGTAAACCATGCTTTTGTAGGCTACTTAACGTGCTTTCCGAGAAAAAAATGAAAATATCACACTCTTCACATGAACAAATATGTGCTTGGCCCAAGCTCAGGCTAAACGACACGGATTGTACGGACGATTTTAATTAACCAGTGTATCTATATTTGGTTGACTGTATTTTATTCTGATAATGAACGGCTGCAATGTTTGCAATGCTGTATGTGTGTGCGTGAGGTGCCGGCGCAATCGAACAGCGGAAACATAAAATAATCTGTAATTTTTGGTCATACAGATCCTTCGAAACGGCAATGTGTTTACTTTTATTTTAGGATGCGCTCGTCATCTCGGTTTCCTTTCCGTGAACTTTTGCAGAGCGCAGCGCCACAAAAATGAACCAAACTCAGCAGCATATTTTACATTATTGTCTTTTTTCTTTCGTTTTGTTAATCTGTTAATTATTTGAGTCAAATATATTTCGCGTATTAATTCCTTTTATATGTAGACTATGATTTAATAAAAACAAATTCTTATTTTTAGTTAAACTTAATTTCTGTTGCTTGTCTGCGCTCATCTGCCGCATTCTTTCTCTTCTCCGACCCCGCAGTATGCCCATCTCACAAATGCAGAATCCGTCTCAGTCATCTCAACCATCGAATTCCAGCAACAGGAAATAGACAAAGTATTTTACCCGCGGAATTTATTGTCTGGTGCTGTTTTGCGGTGTTGGTAAATTCACCACTTAATTTAGAGTTAAAATATGTTGTTTTAACGTGCGTTACTGAGATTGTAACGAGTAATAATATTACCCAAATTTTATTAGTAATGCGTTATATTACTGCGTTACAGCAAAAAGTAATATACTACTGTAATATTGTTACTTTTGTAATGCGTTACTCCCAACACTGTTCTTCTGTGTACCCAGTAGCATTTGAACCGGACCTTCAGGAACACCTGTCATCTTATGATCTGGGCTTTCCATGTCGTCTGCTTCTGTCATTTTGTTAGTGTTCATTTGACCTACACTTTGTCTGGTGTTTTAGAGCTGAGATTTCGATTCTGCACAGAGAGATCATGTTGCTGTATTGATGTGTGTTGCTTTGTGGGTCACTGTCTGTGTTTTGGTGAATAAGTAAGTTGTTGGGTGAATCTCACACAAAACATGCCTGGGTCATATTTGAACCAAAAATGAAAAGAATAAAAATAATATTTTTAACCTTTTAACTGAAGCTTTAAAGGGTACTTTTTTGTTGTTGCTATAATCAGTTTGTAATTCTGAAAACTCATGAAAATATATAGTTAATATATAATAAATATGGCTTTTATAGTAGGCTATATACTTTGTAATATATTATATATTTTAACTTTGAATTAGTATTATTGTTAAAAAAGTTTTTGTTAGTTGAATTAAAGGTGAAATAAAATGAAATAAAAATATTAGAGGTGAAAAGTTACATTGGCAACTAACTAAAATAAAAAAAAATTTAAATAGTGCAAAAGTATGCAAATCGGGATGCACCGTATGTCTTTTACATTTACATTTCTTTTTCTCTGTTTTCATTTGAATTAAGTTCTTCTTGTCGCACTTGTTACCAGCATGTAAACCCTGCTGCCACAGATTTGCAGTTGTTACTCATTTTTTAGCACGCATGCCCTCAAACACTTTCTTTTTATTTCCTCTTGTCACGCTATAAACTTTCTTTTTGTAAAGTCCCCTTCTCTCGTGTTTCCCCTTTTCACTTTTTTTAAATACATGATACGACAGCAGAGAATGTGGAGACGATGGGTGACAAATGTGATTGGACAGAACTATAACACTGGCAAAATATGATTGGATGTCCCCGAAATGATCACGTGACCTCTTATGACACGTCCCAGTTAGTCAGCGTGCTAATGTACCCACCTGTCACCGCAAAGCCACAACGATTCCACTGATAGCTTCATGCCGTTGCATACATCTTTAGGCACACCCAAAATGTCATGCACTTGGAGTCACAGCACCATCTGTACTGAGTGTAAGGTCAGCTAAAATACTCCTATTTACATGCAGTCAAAGGCTCTAACAGTAAGTCTGTGCAGTTAGTCATGCTGCATCACTGGATAATCACATACAGCATTCAGTATGGGCAAACTTCGCTGATGCCAGAACGACTCTGTAACATCATGCACAGTTAGCTCTCGTGTCATTCGCACATTCGGTGAATGCAGCTCGCCCCAGATGAGATCACGGGGTCAGCGGTCACACACCCGTCAAAGCTATTTGCCTCTTCCCCCTCAGACAAGTGTGCCGCTCACAGAGGATGCTCTCTGTAGAAGGTCTCATGTAAATATGGAAGAGATGACAGCGCTTACTCATAGCAACAGAGATACACACGCATAAACACACACATCCACGTCGCATGAACATGCGCCAATGTAGATGCACTGTCTCATACAGGAAGCATAAACTGCCAGCCATGTGGGCAGATATAGAGAAGAGAAACCTGGTTGCTCATTTGAGTTTTTCAGTTTTTTGCTCATGTTGGGTTTATAACGGCTCATGGAGTGATATCTAAAAGCATGCTGCTCGTTTCAGAGGAAAGGAATTCAGAGTAAGCGTGTCAGAGAGAGAGGAGGGAGTTGAGACAGAGGAAGACTGAGTTAGATGATTAGTTTCAGTTACTTTTTCAAAGTAGGTGAAGTTGAGAGAAAAGTAAAACGTTTTGTTAATTTCCAATGTGCAGATTAACATCTGAAATTGGAGAAGAGAAAAGAAATGATGCTAAAGGAGGGATCCAAGCTATGCTGATTATAGTGGACAAGAATTGTAAAATTAAGTTTTGATTTGACGTGATTGAGTTTGAGATCAAGTTATGGACCCTTTTGATCCAGAAGTCTTCTTGCCGGTGCTCTTTGTGGCAGCTCACCTTCTGACGGCAGCTGGAGTGTGGTTGTGCCATAGACGCCGGAACGCCAGGAGAGCTGTTCGTCTTGGTAATGCATGTGTCTTTCACTGTCGCTTTAGCTGTCTGTCACTCACTCCGGTAGGGAATCTCCTGGCTTCTTGTTTCCTTTTTTGTGCTCCGCCTCTTCCTATTACATTAAAGGGTTAGTTCACTCAAAAATGAAAATTCTGTCATTAATTACTCACCCTCATGTGGTTTCAATCCCGTAAGACCTTCGTTCATCTTCGGAACACAAATGAAGATATCTTTGATGGAATCTGAGAGCTGTCTGACCCTGCATAGACAGCAATACAACTGAAATGTTCCCAAGTCCAGAGACGTAGCAAGGAGATCTGTACAAACTTCGCTGATGCCAGAACGACTCTGTAACATCATGCACAGTTAGCTCTCGTGTCATTCGCACATTCGGTGAATGCAGCTCGCCCCAGATGAGATCACGGGGTCAGCGGTCACACACCCGTCAAAGCTATTTGCCTCTTCCCCCTCAGACAAGTGTGCCGCTCACAGAGGATGCTCTCTGTAGAAGGTCTCATGTAAATATGGAACAGATGACAGCGCTTACTCATAGCAACAGAGATACACACGCATAAACACACACATCCACGTCGCATGAACATGCGCCAATGTAGATGCACTGTCTCATACAGGAAGCATAAACTGCCAGCCATGTGGGCAGATATAGAGAAGAGAAACCTGGTTGCTCATTTGAGTTTTTCAGTTTTTTGCTCATGTTGGGTTTATAACGGCTCATGGAGTGATATCTAAAAGCATGCTGCTCGTTTCAGAGGAAAGGAATTCAGAGTAAGCGTGTCAGAGAGAGAGGAGGGAGTTGAGACAGAGGAAGACTGAGTTAGATGATTAGTTTCAGTTACTTTTTCAAAGTAGGTGAAGTTGAGAGAAAAGTAAAACGTTTTGTTAATTTCCAATGTGCAGATTAACATCTGAAATTGGAGAAGAGAAAAGAAATGATGCTAAAGGAGGGATCCAAGCTATGCTGATTATAGTGGACAAGAATTGTAAAATTAAGTTTTGATTTGACGTGATTGAGTTTGAGATCAAGTTATGGACCCTTTTGATCCAGAAGTCTTCTTGCCGGTGCTCTTTGTGGCAGCTCACCTTCTGACGGCAGCTGGAGTGTGGTTGTGCCATAGACGCCGGAACGCCAGGAGAGCTGTTCGTCTTGGTAATGCATGTGTCTTTCACTGTCGCTTTAGCTGTCTGTCACTCACTCCGGTAGGGAATCTCCTGGCTTCTTGTTTCCTTTTTTGTGCTCCGCCTCTTCCTATTACATTAAAGGGTTAGTTCACTCAAAAATGAAAATTCTGTCATTAATTACTCACCCTCATGTGGTTTCAATCCCGTAAGACCTTCGTTCATCTTCGGAACACAAATGAAGATATCTTTGATGGAATCTGAGAGCTGTCTGACCCTGCATAGACAGCAATACAACTGAAATGTTCCCAAGTCCAGAGACGTAGCAAGGAGATCTGTAAAATAATCCATGCGACATCAGGGGTTCAACCGTAATTTTACGAAGCTACGAGAATACTTTTTGTGCGCAAAAGAAAAAAAATAACAACTTTATTCAACAATTCGTCTCCTACAGATCTCCTTGCTACGTCTCTGGACTTGGGAACATTTCAGTTGTATTGCTGTCTATGCAGGGTCAGACAGCTCTCAGATTCCATCAGAAATATCTTAATTTGTGTTCCGAAGATGAACGAAGGTCTTACGGGGTTGAAATGACATGAGGGTGAGTAATTAATGACAGAATTTTCATTTTTGGGGGAACTAACCCTTTAATGCTTTGTAGAGTATGTTGACATGAAGTCTAAAGAAATTCAAGAGACAACTTAAATGTGTGGATAACATTTTATTTATTTTTTTAACCCTTTCAAGTTGCAAACGTTATTTATTACATCAGCTTAATATTGTTGAAATTTCTGCGTTAATTTATTTCTGCGTTAATTTTAAGTTGTAATTCATTACTTATACTCATTTATGCTGTGCACTGTATATATATATAAAAATACACATTGCTACGTGTACTGTGTTAGGCTAACCGAGACTTGTCATTTGCACATATATTGTTGCTCTTTTGTTAGTTTTGACTGCTTTTATTGTCCTCATTTGTAAGTCGCTTTGGATAAAGGCATCTGCTAAATGACTAAATGTAATGTAAAATGTCATTAAAAGGGATGTCTAATGCTATTTCATGCATTCTGACTTATTTACACTGCTAAAGAGTTGGATTCTCATGCTAAGCATGACCAAAGTCTCAAAACAAACAAAAAAAACGAGTTGGACGTAATACGTCTGTGCTTCTGTGCCAAATACACTCCTTCAGGGATCGTATAAGTTTCGGAAAGCTTTTTTCGTGTTTGGCCCTGGCCTGTGTGACATCATAAAGGTCGGAATTCCTTTTATGGGCAATTCTCCTGCGCATGCACACATCAACCAGAGCAAGAGCATGCCAATCAACGTGCTTCATTCGGGTTACGGAAGTCGTTGGCAGCGCTGCATAGGACTTGCTCAAAAAGGATTTGTCTTTTTGTTTTTGACCACAAAATCAACAATGTGTCCAAAGGTTGTGAGGGAAAGATAACCTTGTTCAGCTTCCCAAAGAACCCAGCGTTATCAGCATTGAAGGAATTATTTATGTCGATGTTACAGCTTGTAGACGATCGCTACGCAAAGTTATGCACGCTTGTGACTCTTTAGCTCAACTGTTGTATTTTATAAATATGATAAAAATAAAGACTAGACTTTAGTACAAGGAAAGACCTGTTGGTGTTCAGTAACATTTTAAGAGTTTCTGTTATGTTGAAGTTTTTGTGGTTACCATAGTTGCATAAGCAATGACTGTGCAAACAGCAGTGACTAGTAATAGCTAACGTTTTCATCAAATTTACATAAGTTACATTTAGCATGTAGCTGTTCATTTGAATTAAAATAGATAAGATGAATTGTTTCCAGGGCCATCGCTCAATTATGTTGAAATTAGCTGGAACAACTTTTTTTTGTGTGTGTGTGTGTAATCAACTTGAAAACCTAATTTGTTTATGCTACATATTAAGTTCCTGTAACTTAATGTAGTTTATTTCATTAGAAGTTATAATCAAAAAAAGATTGATGCAAACCTTTTAAAAATTTATTTTTGTTGTTGTTGTTGACTTCTAAGACTCCTAAGGTTCTTTTATATTTGTGCTGCCTGCTGTATGGTAATAAACTTGTCAGCATATCACAGTAGTACAGCATGTTATTTTACATTCTCACACAGCACTGATAGTCATGAGCCTCACACAGCTTCAAACTGTCACTGCAAAATTTGTCTTTGACATGTAAACATTGCAGCTCTGCTGTAATTTATGCAATCAGCTCACTGTCATGTGCCACATTTCATACAGTAATCCTGTTGTAAATATGACAGCAGTCTGAGCATGTGTGATAGGGATTTGTGTTTTGCACCCATGTGGCTAGTTTAGACTTTGACTGCAGAGCTTTGGGTGAAGGACAGAGGTTGCCCTGGGTAATGTTGAATGTCCTGGTGAGCATTATTGGTGATTGCTGTTAGTCAGGAAGGATCAAGTCAAATGGGGACGATGCAGGGTTGTGTTCCCATGCGGGTTGGGCACAGTAGTGTGGCACAGTGTGCCACATTAGTATCTATACTTCACTGGTGGCACCATAGGATTCTTTGAACAGTAGTACTGTAAATGTGTGGTGTTGTATTCGGGATGCACAATTTATTTGTACTATTAGTTATGGGCCAACATTACAGTTTTTTATTTGATTTTTTAACACTATTTTAAAAGTTTGGGGCCAGTATTTTTTATGTTTTTGAAAGACATCACATATGTTCACCAAGTCTGCATTTATTTAATCAAAAATACAATAAAAATTGTAATATTTTGAAATATTATTACAATTTTAAAATAACTGTTTGAATATGAAATATTATAGTTATATAAAATATTTGAATCTGTTTTAAAATGTAATTTATTCCTGTGATGACAAAGCTGAATTCTCAGCATCATTACGCCAGTCTTTAGTGGCACATGATCCTTCAGAAATCATTCTAATGTGCTGATTTTGTCAATATTGATATTATCAATATTATCAATGAAACTGTGATACATTTTTATCAGGATTCTTTGATAAATAGAAAGTTCATTCTTTCTTGGGGGCTTGTTCTTTTGGATGATTTGCACCCATGCATATGTGTATGAGGGTGAGCAAGCTCTGGGTCACACAATGTCTGTTTCTCTAGTGTATATGCTAGCGGTCGCAGCCTGCATGTGGTGGAAGGATTGAAAAGAGAAAGAGATGCAACACTGCTCCACAGAGGTTATTATTAGCAACAGCAGGAAGTGTGGCAGAACATGGGTGTGGGTAAAGCGCCGGGGTTGGGCACATTCCGTTATTAGCTTTTGTACGTGTCTGTCTGTGTTTGGTTTGCGCTGGCAACCACCTTTTGTCCTTGCTGTTGTACTCAGTTACGCATTAATACAGTTGCGGTAAACCTAGAGTCTGGGTGATTTATATTGGAACACAAATACAGAGTTCTGCCCACTGTTATCCGTCAATCCCAGTGTCCTCTTAGGTTAATGCTTGTCTGAATTCCGCTACAACACCTCAAGACTAATAGACTTTGTTTTAATGAGTCTTTTTTAGTGCTTTGGCTCCTCCTGCAGAGGCTTACTGTTACAGTCCCAGCACTTCTTTATCCCTGAGAATTGTCCTGAGTGGAACATTTGGCTTTCACTTCCTCTGCCATATGACATTAAATATTAAGTACAAACAGCATGAGTTTGTGATGTTTTTTTTTTAACTGCTAAAATGCCGTCATAGAATTTTAACCAAAAAGTACAACCTTGCATACTAAAAACAAGCAAAAGAATCTTGGATATTCTTGGAACATAAGCTGTAAATGACTAATGGTATTGTAAATGGAAAAATATGTCCTCCAGATTGGTGGCCAAATATCAAACGATATTTGGCATTTTTGGGTCGCTTCGATTTTTTAAAGAAGTTTCTTTTCCTCACCAAGGCTGCATTTATTTGATTAAAAATGCAGTCAAAACGGTAATATTGTAAAATATTATTACAATTTAAAAGAACTATTTTCTGTTTGAATTCATTTTAAAATGTAATTTATTCCTGTGATGGCAAAGCTGAATTTTTGAAGTCTTCAGTGTCACATGATCCTTCAGAAATCATTCTAATACGCTGATTTACTACCCAAAAAACATTTCCTATTATCAGTGTTGAAAACCATAATATATAGATTTTTCAGGGTTCTTTAATAAACAGAAAGCCTTTTTAAAAAAAAAAGCGTATATATAATGTATAAATATTATATATAATATAAAAACACAGATATCTATCTATTAGGGGTGTCCCCGACTAAGGATTTTCATAGTCGAATCGGAATTTTTGAATCTTGCCGATAGTCGACTGATAGTCGAATCATATGCAGGGTTGGGGAGTAACGGAATACATGTAACGGCGTTACGTAATCAGGATGCAAAAATCTCGTAACTGTAATCCGTTACAGTTACATCAAAAAACAAAGTATTTAGATTACATTTACATTTTGTAAAAAGTGGGAATACTATCAGGATAACATTTGTTTAATGACATTTTTTTTATAAATGAGTATTTTGACATAACGCTATATATTTAGCACTGCTTCATCATAGTTCCTGGTAGAGCTCTGCACGGGCCTCAAATATACAGGTGCTTCTCAATAAATTAGAATGTCGTGGAAAAGTTCATTTATTTCAGTACTTCAACTCAAATTGTGAAACTCGTGTATTAAATAAATTCAATGCACACAGACTGAAGTAGTTTAAGTCTTTGGTTCTTTTAATTGTGATGATTTTGGCTCACATTTAACAAAAACCCACCAATTCACTATCTCAACAAATTAGAATACTTCATAAGACCAATAAAAAAAACATTTTTAGTGAATTGTTGGCCTTCTGGAAAGTATGTTAATTTACTGTACATGTACTCAATACTTGGTAGGGGCTCCTTTTGCTTTAATTACTGCCTCAATTCGTATAGATATAAAACAGTTCAAGCATATAACAATGTTTAAACGTTAAACCTAGATAAATGTGCGCTGTATCCAATAGTTTGTGCGGAGAGTGCAAGCTAAAGTGCGCTTTACAGGACATGGAGGCGTGAGCGCAATCACTTACATTTTTTTTCAGTGGATACGCCCTGAATTTTGCTCATAAAGGTAAGAGTAATACATCATTCGGAACTGTAAAGGGTATACTTTTATTTGTGTGCACTCACAATATCAACAAAACATTGTGCTTTTATAAAATAAAGA
>NW_015554131.1:298660-300817 GCF_001515605.1 Sinocyclocheilus anshuiensis
AATACATGCCTCACAGACATGATAAATATATCTATAGAAAGCTTTAAATTACTACTTAACGAAATAAAACAAATCGAAAGCAAAACTCTTTCATTATAATAATAAAAATCATAATCCGTAAAGATGCACTTCTCTCTAAAGGCACGTCTAATGAGGAGATGGCGAGTCAGGATCGACAACTTCATCCTTGCGACACCGACTCAGAAAACACTAGTTTACACCAGCGCGATCACTTGCATTTTTTTCAGTGGAAACAACTTAAAATATGCTGTCATTTTTGCTCATAAAGGTAAGAGTAATACATCATTCGGAACTGTAAAGGGTATACTTTTATTTGTGTGCACTCACAATATCAACAAAACGCTTTCTGCCGTCTCGTCTTGAACAGGAGCTCTTCACAAAAATGAACCGAAACTCAGCGAATAGATGCCTCACAGACATGATAAATATATCTATAGAAAGCTTTAAATTACTACTTAACGAAATAAAACAAATCGAAAGCAAAACTCTTTCATTATAATAATAAAAATCATAATCCGTAAAGATGCACTTCTCTCTAAAGGCACGTCTAATGAGGAGATGGCGAGTCAGGATCGACAACTTCATCCTTGCGACACCGACTCAGAAAACAGTTTATTAGTAAATAATTCAAATATCTCCTTACTATTTCCCCCTGACACATTCATGGTAATTACTTTTGCTGGGGCTTTGCAGCAAGCTTTAGCCTATTGTGTGCATTTGAACGCAGATCTCTTCAACTGCGCTGACTGCACGCATGCTGCTGCTGCGGGACACTAAAAACCGTCGAGCTGCACTTGACAGTCGCGGCAGCACGGTCTCGTGTTGTTTCCACCCGCGCGGGAATTTTTTTTTTCATCACTTGATGGATGTCTAAAATATAAAAATAAGGAGAAGCCTAAAACAGGCCCGAGGCCCGGCCCGCGTATGAACTATGACGTGAAAATTGGCCCGAAGCCCGGCCCTAGGGGCGTAAAAAAGTCGGGGCCCGTCGGACCCGGGCTGAAATGCAGGGCTCTAGTTCCTGGTTCTGTTGACTCATGTTGACTCACGTTATTTAATAAAATAACACCCGTCTACAATTATTCTCCTCAAGCGTGGGATGAATTAATTACGATGCTTCCTGCAGTGCTGGGAAAAACATTTTCATGTCTGGAAATTTCAGTTATTTTGTTTTCAAAGAGGATAAAGGAAATAACATAGTTGTACAGCGTAAGCTATGCATGAAGACTCTTGCAGCGTAAGCTATGCATGTACAGCGTAAGCTATGTGACTGCAGTTGTAAGTTTTCTAGCGGAAAATGAGCCTGAAAATGTAAAAATTAACATGAGAGTCCCCACACCCCAGATCAGTCAATGAAATAAAGAAAGATAGCATTTCACATGCATTTCGACATGTTATTTTAAAACAGACTAATATGTATATGGTGTAAATTTTTTAATGTTGTTTATAAACTATATTTTTACTTGTACATGTTAAAGAAATATAAAAATAAAACTGTAATACTAAACTGTATAGCCACTAGATGTCTGCATAGCCTTTTATATAAATATACGGGCTGTAATATCTAGATGGTGAAACAAGACACGATTTTTAATAGTTTCAAACAGTTTTTACTATAGTTTTTATTAGTTTTAATTTTAAAGTCATAGTTAAATAAAAGTACTTAGATATTGTTTTTTTTACTTATTTACATATGTAACTTGAAGTAATCCAAAAGTAATCAGATTACATTACTTTTATATTGTGGTACTTGGATTACGTTACTGAATACTTTTTTTAATGAAGTAATTTGTAACTGTAACGGAATAAAGTTTAAAAGTAACCCTCCCAACCCTGATCATATGTTTGGGGGCGGGGGCAAAATACATTACCAAGAGTCAAGTCAGACATTCGACAGTCATAATTACTGACGTTAACACGCAGGGAAAATGTGTAACGGAGACCTTGCAGATACAAACGGGGTAAATAATGTTTTATGTTTTGATTAAAAGATAGTTAACATTAAACGTCAGCGAAACCCTAAGAATTCACAAAAATTTTTGCAATAGTGCTCTCATTATAACTAGGGTTGGGTATCATTTGGGTTTTTTTCGATACCGGTGCCAAATCGATACTTTTAAAACGGTTCCAGTGCCT
>NW_015554131.1:300858-305248 GCF_001515605.1 Sinocyclocheilus anshuiensis
CTACTTATTAAACAATAAATAATTAAATAAAAATTCCCCCAAAAATGATGGATTGGCTATTAGCACTATAAACATATGATGTCTGTTTCATTCATACTGGAGGCCAGAGGGCGCCCTCGCACAGGAAATCCACATATCCAGTCACAGAAGTAGCAGAACTCATCCCTCCAGGAAATCCCTTATATGGACAAAGGCATCGCTGTTATAGCTGTAACTGGGTAAACAGAACATATAAACATTTTGAATGATAAAACAAAGACAATAAACACTCGACTGCGACAATATAGTTTATCTGTTTTATTCAAGCCATCTCTGGTATTTTCATAATAATTAAGTATATTTATAATCCATTGCTAATCGATGCATTCTTTTTAAAGTAGCCAATGGAACATATTTTCTGCCTCATTCTGTGACAAGAAGCCACAGCAGATCACAAAAGGAAGCATTTGACTGGTGTTGTGGAGTAAAAAGGTTATAATGTTCTCTTTTGTTGGACAACAGGTTTAGAAATGTGAATACAAGGGAAGTTTAGCTTTAAGGCTTGTTCACACCGACGAATATCGCGCGTGATTATCGCCAACGTTTAACACCTCGCGACTAAACAAAGGGCGCCAATGTGTCATTTTTTTTTTAAAACGCCTTGGGCTCGTTTTTTTGGTTTGATGCGCCGCTTTAAAAACTGGCCGACCAATGAGATTGGTGCTTTTGTTCACATGCCTGGAGCTGCTGAAGTTACAGTAAAACACAACTTGGTGGCGCTCAAGCACAAAACGGTCTTGCCGAGCACACATTGATACCTAACGACGAAGAGGAAGTACAGGTGCATCTCAATAGATTAGAATGTCGTGGAAAGGTTCATTTATTTCAGTAATTCAACTCAAATTGTGAAACTCGTGTATTAAATAAATTCAGTGCACACAGACTGAAGTAGTTTAAGTCTTTGGTTCTTTTAATTGTGATGATTTTGGCTCACATTTAACAAAAACCCACCAATTCACTATCTCAACAAATTGTTAATATCATTGTAATGCACTGATAACCACCAAAAACTGGTGGTGATGAGAAAGTCACATGACGAACCAAAGCTCATCACAAACAGCTTTTCTACAAGCTGAGGAGGGCAATACTTATTGTAACAAAGTCAATGTCTTGAGAAGGAAGAGGACGGGGTCGGCTTGACTGCTGGTGGGGTTTTTATTCAGCTTCAAACAAAGTAAAACAGAACGTCTCACTACCAGCGCTCAATATAGCACAATTGCACAGGCACAATCACGATCGCAGGGCTCTCCAGAGCAGGCACAGTCTCTCCCCAGTCAGCAGACAGTCTCTCTCTGCCTCACAGCTCTTTCCTGGGCCTCTTTATGCAGTCTCTCCACGCCAATTATTGGAACCAGACACAGGTGTTCGTCATTTGCATTTGACCCACTTACTCACCGCTCGTCTCCCAACTCCCTCTCCCGCTGCAGACCTCGCTGAACCACGCCCCCCTCGCCACAAGGTACCTGTGCCATATTGGTACCGGGTTTCGGTACCCAACCCTAATTATAACGTTATGTATATGACAGTAGTCATATAGTAGTAATGTTCTGCATTTCTGTTTTGAGCTGCGCGCGCTGAGTAGAGTGAAGCATCTGATAGCAGGTTTTTAATCAATGGGATTTAACTCATCATTTATCTCATATATTACAACATAACGTTAAAGGGGTCATATGATGCGATTTCAAGTTTTCCTTTCTCTTTAGAGTGTTACAAGCTGATTGTGCATAGATAAGATCCCTGAAGTTGCAAAGACTAAAGTCTCAAAACCAAAGAGATACATGGTTCTGCTCTAAGCATGAAAGTTACAAGTTTGTGACAGGACTTCCAGTGCCAGGTAAACGTAAAGCAGATTATGAATATACTTAAGATTCACAAATACCAAAACAACGTGTCTTGTCGTGTTTTGTCAAATCACGAGCGGAGCGATTTCACAAAAGCAAACAGAACCCAGTGATGTTCTCTGCTGTGGATGCGGCGCGACACGACAAATCCATGACAGTAAACTGATGCCGCGTTCTATTTCTGACGAACTCCAGCGCTCTGACACAAAGAACAATTTCAAATATTATAAGAGAATCGTGAAAAAATAGTTTCCTCAAAAATATTAAGCAGCACAAATGTTTACAACATTGATAATAATCAGAAATGTTGATTTGTACAGAGGCTCCGTAGATTTGCACTTAACAAGCCTAAACAGACAGTGAATGAGAGTGAGCACTGAGCGCGTGTGATTACTTGCGTCTGTCCTCCAGGCCGAGTCATATATATTTTATATATACATATATATGTATATGTATGGCGATAATACTGCATACCGCGCTATTGAGCCACTCAAAATTACCGCAAGGGAAATTCCCTCACCGCGACAGCCCTAGTTTACTGTATTTTTAATAAATAAATGTAGCCTTGGTGAGCATAAGAGACTTTCCAAAAAAAATTTTAAAAAAGAGGGGGTGGGGGGGCCTTGAAAATATTTTTCTCTACAAAAGTGGGGCCCGGCAGAAAAAGTTTGGGAACCACTGGCCTACTCAAACACACAATATTTAATTTAATTCATACAGGCCTACCTCATGTCGCACGTTTGCACTTTTTCTCATATCGCAATATAATATCGATATCGCCTGGACAGGGTAAAATATCATGATATGAATTTTAGCTCATATCGCCCACCCCTACTACAATGAAGCGCTTTACTGCAGCGCAACTCAACCAAATGCATTTTATACGAGATAAATAATATATACACAATATATATAAACCGGCTGAAATGTCTTGAAATCACTTTTCCCCTGCTTGATCGAAAAAATCCAGTCTTTCACTCTGCCTGTGTCAGTTTGAGTCTTGTTAAAGATTTAAAGGGGTCATATGATGCTATTTTAAAGATAATTATTTTGTGTATTTGGTGTAACAGAATATGTTGACATGCTTTAATGTTCAAAAAACACATTATTTTTCTAACTTATTGGGAGAAAACCAGTAGTTCAATGTGAAATTTGAGCACCCCCATATAGCCAAAATGGCGTAATCATAACACCAACGCGAATATTCGACTGTGAGATTGGTATTTGAATCAGGCTCCTCCTATCGAAGCATCGAATCTTCGACTATTCGGGGTCACCCCTACTATCTATCTATCTATCTGTCTGTCTGTCTCTGTCTCTGTTTCTATACCATTAACCATCTATGTTTTCGCCAAAATCTGTGGTCTCTGTGGTCTCTCATTGACCATTTAAATAAACCCTTATCGGTCAACCACTATTTCAGATGTTACTGTGCTAACTGTGCTAACTCTCATTAGAGAACTGTGGTCACAAGGAAACCAAATTTAATATGGGACTAATCAGATGAAGTGGGCTGGCTGGAGGGGAGATGAGCTAATTTCATGAATTACACAGAGACGGAATATGAGCATGGCTCTTATGCTTTTTCTCATTCCCATGTTCAGTTTAAAACGGGGAGCGTCATCCCCCGTTTCCCAGAATCCCTTGGATTGAGCTTGTTGTTCATGTGGAAAGACAAATGGAGAAGAACAGAAGTAGTGCGTGAGGGAGGGAGGGAGCAAGGAGAAGAGGACACGAGTTGTGCCAGCCTCAGAGTGCCACCATGAAGAGGGAGAGAGAGTGCGTAACACCAGTCTAGAAATGAAATGAATGAAAGAGAAGAAAAACTGGGCTCAGAAAACTGCAAAACAGGAAGAAGAGAGCACACGGAGGAGGGAGCTCTGTCCAACTGGACCTGATGAGAGATTAGACGTGATAACCACGAAGAAAGAGAGGGCGGGAGAGAGAGCGACAGAGGACGGATAAGCACTCTGTGTGGCATTAGGAGTGTAAGCTCTGCCTGATATTTATAGTTCAGAGGGCCGCAGGAGGAGAGAGCAGCCGAACAACGGCGTCTTCAAAAAATCAGATGTGAAACAGGGAGGCGGAAGTAGAGAGTTCATTCATAATCTGCTGGAGGAAGAGACAAAGATGTTATAAGTGGAAGGAGCACTAAGGGAAATCACCTGCCTTCTGTCCCTTCAGGAAGGAAGAATGAGAAAAGCTGGCATTGTAGGTGAACATTTGTGATGGACCAGTTGTGCATTGTACTCTCAAAGGATAATCAGGGTCTTTCCTACGTGCCTCCAGCATCATTGCAGGGATTTACAGACCTGTTTAAATGGGACACCGTGGGATCAAATATCAGATCACTTCTGCCTGCCGATTGGCTGCAGCTCTGTGTTTGGTCACAGCTTTTATGCAAGCATCGTGATCGTTATTTCACTGCTTGTTTTGCTGACTCATATGTTTGTGATCAACCCGTTTTTGGAAAATTTGACAAATGGAGATTGAATTACATGACTAGGCGG
>NW_015554131.1:310097-314580 GCF_001515605.1 Sinocyclocheilus anshuiensis
GTAAGTCATGTAGAAATATAAATGAACGATGCATGGTTCTGCTCTAAGCATGAAAGTTACAAGTTTGTGACAGGACTTCCAGTGCCAGGTAAACGTAAAGCAGATTATGAATATACTTAAGATTCACAAATACCAAAACAACGTGTCTTGTCGTGTTTTGTCAAATCACGAGCGGAGCGATTTCACAAAAGCAAACAGAACCCAGTGATGTTCTCTGCTGTGGATGCGGCGCGACACGACAAATCCATGACAGTAAACTGATGCCGCGTTCTATTTCTGACGAACTCCAGCGCTCTGACACAAAGAACAATTTCAAATATTCATTAGAGAATCGTGAAAAAAATAGTTTCCTCAAAAATATTAAGCAGCACAAATGTTTACAACATTGAGAATAAGCAGAAATAGTTACTGAGCAGCAAATCAGCATATTAGAATGATTCCTGAAGGATCATGTGACACTGAAGACTGGAGTAATGATGCTGAAAATTCAGCTTTGATCACAGGAATACAGTAGCCTATATGTTAAAACATTCAAATAGATGATTTAAATTGACAATATTTTACAATATTACAGTGTTTACTGTATTTGTAATAAATAAATGTAGCCTTGGTGAGCATAAGAGACTTTCCCAAAAAATTGAAAATATTTTTCTCTACAAAAGGGGGGCCTGGCAGAAAAAGTTTGGGAACCACTGGCCTACTCAAACACACAATATTTAATTTAATTCATACAGGCCTACCTCATGTCGCACGTTTGCACTTTTTCTCATATCGCAATATAATATCGATATCGCCTGGACAGGGTAAAATATCATGATATGAATTTTAGCTCATATCGCCCACCCCTACTACAATGAAGCGCTTTACTGCAGCGCAACTCAACCAAATGCATTTTATACGAGATAAATAATATATACACAATATATATAAACCGGCTGAAATGTTTTGAAATCACTTGTACCCTACCTGATCGAAAAACATCCAGTTTCTCACTCTGCCTGTGTCAGTTTGAGTCTTGTTAATCAAAGATTTAAATCCTTGCCGCCAAGATGTTCCTCTGTCGGTCACGAATAATGGAAAGTAAAACTTAAATCTATAGGGGTGGTTGGATTTATTCACGCACGATAAAATATTTATTTAAAGCTTCTTTCTTTTCAGATTCTTATTTACAGCATTATCATAATGAGCTGTAAATTAACTTATTGGGAGAAAACCAGTAGTTCAATGTGAAATTTGAGCACCCCCATATAGCCAAAATGGCGTAATCATAACACCAACGCGAATATTCGACTGTGAGATTGGTATTTGAATCAGGCTCCTCCTATCGAAGCATCGAATCTTCGACTATTCGGGGTCACCCCTACTATCTATCTATCTATCTGTCTGTCTGTCTCTGTCTCTGTTTCTATACCATTAACCATCTATGTTTTCGCCAAAATCTGTGGTCTCTACACATCGGCATTGACCATTTAAATAAACCCTTATCGGTCAACCACTATTTCAGATGTTACTGTGCTAACTAGGTTTTTACTCATTAGAGAACTGTGGTCACAAGGAAACCAAATTTAATATGGGACTAATCAGATGAAGTGGGCTGGCTGGAGGGGAGATGAGCTAATTTCATGAATTACACAGAGACGGAATATGAGCATGGCTCTTATGCTTTTTCTCATTCCCATGTTCAGTTTAAAACGGGGAGCGTCATCCCCCGTTTCCCAGAATCCCTTGGATTGAGCTTGTTGTTCATGTGGAAAGACAAATGGAGAAGAACAGAAGTAGTGCGTGAGGGAGGGAGGGAGCAAGGAGAAGAGGACACGAGTTGTGCCAGCCTCAGAGTGCCACCATGAAGAGGGAGAGAGAGTGCGTAACACCAGTCTAGAAATGAAATGAATGAAAGAGAAGAAAAACTGGGCTCAGAAAACTGCAAAACAGGAAGAAGAGAGCACACGGAGGAGGGAGCTCTGTCCAACTGGACCTGATGAGAGATTAGACGTGATAACCACGAAGAAAGAGAGGGCGGGAGAGAGAGCGACAGAGGACGGATAAGCACTCTGTGTGGCATTAGGAGTGTAAGCTCTGCCTGATATTTATAGTTCAGAGGGCCGCAGGAGGAGAGAGCAGCCGAACAACGGCGTCTTCAAAAAATCAGATGTGAAACAGGGAGGCGGAAGTAGAGAGTTCATTCATAATCTGCTGGAGGAAGAGACAAAGATGTTATAAGTGGAAGGAGCACTAAGGGAAATCACCTGCCTTCTGTCCCTTCAGGAAGGAAGAATGAGAAAAGCTGGCATTGTAGGTGAACATTTGTGATGGACCAGTTGTGCATTGTACTCTCAAAGGATAATCAGGGTCTTTCCTACGTGCCTCCAGCATCATTGCAGGGATTTACAGACCTGTTTAAATGGGACACCGTGGGATCAAATGTCAGATCACTTCTGCCTGCCGATTGGCTGCGGCTCTCTGTTTGGTCGCAGCTTTATGAAATCATGCAAGCATCGTGGTAGTTACTTCACTGCCTGTTTTGCTGACTCACATGTCTGTGATCACCCCGTTTCTGCAATTGGTGATCATGTGACAGTGACAAATGGAAATTGAACTGGGCTGCACATTTAATCGCATTCTAATTGTGATCACGATTTATGTTTCTCATGATTATTCAAGCATAATCGTCTACGATGTTTGTCTTATATCCAACATGAATCTCGACTACATTGTCTGCATTGGGGTTGCTAAATAAATGCACTTATGCTACCTCTGTTTTAATAGAAAACCATTAACATAATTTGGAATTATTGTAAATAATAGATATCTCACTGTTTTGGCTTTTGGAGCTTCTTACCAGTTTTCATAATATAAAGAAGTTAGGTAAAGTTAATATTGCGCTTGAGTTGGCGTTTTCTTTATTTGTGCTTCATGAAAGTACAATAATTGAATGAATGAATGAATGAATTTCAGTGAATGAAATTTAAGAAGAAACTTCTTAATGAAAACAATTATGATTAGTAATTGTGATTATAATTTTTCATGATTACTTCAACCGTTTTCATGCAGCCCATTGTTTTCCTTCATCCCTAAAAGTCCCCAGGATTTTCTCCCTCCCCCCCACCCACATTCACTCTCATTTTCACTTTCACTTTCATTTGCTCCTCAATTCTGTTATATATACTTGTAGAGCTCTGCAGAGGAAATGATCATGTAACATCTCATCATTCACTTGTTTATTGCTCAACTGGACCATGTTAGCCTGCATCACGAGACTTTTTATGATATGGACTTGCATTGTTGTCGTGGCCTAGTTCCCTCCAGGTGTTTTGCAGTTTAAAGGTAAGGGACGGGTGAACTTGTGACAACAGAGACTATTCAGATGACATCATCCTGCGGTGACGCTCGCTCATCTCACCATGCTGTTATAGAGTTCATAACAACAGTTCAGAGAAGCATGATTATCTCTCATTTGTAGGCTTGCTACAGAGACTCTTGAAGATGGATTGCTGCACAAAAGGTTCTTCATTCAATCACAGGAAACTGAGCAACCACAGATTGTGAGAGGTGGAAAGGACAGCACTCTTTAGTGCATTTACGACACATCTCTCCTCTGAGCGAGCGCGTGTGGCAGTGTTTTGAGGGAGGAGGGGAACATCAGTCCTTATTCGTAGTGAAGGAGGAGCTCTTGTAGAGTTTGACATACACGTGTGAGTCAAGCTGCATGTTTGAGCTGAGCTTTGATATGGCAGCAAACATGAAGACCGGCGAACGAGGAGGTAGAACGTGGGAGCTGTAGACAGGAAAAAAAAGGAAGTGAACATTTCTATGCCTTTTTTCCTCGAGTGTGGACTTGAGAGATTTCTGATTCCTGCCAGAGTGTGTTTGGACTAAAGGTGTGAAACGCCACACTCTGAGAGACATGACAGGAAGACGAAAGGAAAGGTAGATCGTTCTGGAAGCCAAAAGGAATAAGTCTCCAGCAGAATGTGGCCTGAATATTGCACCGAACGGAGCCTGAATGCTCATCTGCACGCGCTCATGTGCTGCGCAGGTCAGTTTCTATTTGTGTTCCTGTGCGTGTGTCGTCACCTAGTCACATGGGCACTGTGATTTGTGTGTCAGAGGATGTGCTGTTTGCTGATATGTTTGTCCACTATTGTCGTGGTGCTGGATCAGTGTGCGAGCCCACGTGGATGAGCGTGAACATGACTGTGTGAGTTTCTGTACCATGTTTGCACAGTGTAGGGTGTGTGAACCAACACAACGACTCAGTGTACTGAGGAACAAGAGAATGTGCCTCTGTGTGACACTCACAGACATGTGGATGAAAGGGAATAAGATATTCTAAGAAACAACTTGACACACACAATTTCCTTTTAAAATACTTTTGCAATAGTGTGTGTGTGTGTGTGTGTGTAACATGTGGATTAAGATATTCTAAGAAACAACTTGACACACACAATTTCCTTTTAAAATACTTTTGCAATATTTGCAATAG
>NW_015554131.1:315970-391004 GCF_001515605.1 Sinocyclocheilus anshuiensis
GTGCTTGAATCAGGTCCACAATGCAAAAGTGGGTGTGTGAGGTATGTGGAAAGCTAAAAAGGTGTGTTTGCTTCACTCATTAAAATGATCAACTCCTGATTCAAAAAACAGGTTGGATTCCCACACAATTCTCACGCTAGTAGAGAACTCTTTTTATTTTCATTTAGGAAGGAAATATTAAGTATGCAAAAATATCGCCGTATCTTTTTTTAATTGTATATATATATATTATATGTGCATATATTGTGACTTTGAGAGTGGGGTGTTCTGTGTGTGCTTTTCGGAGGAAGTGGTCCGTCTGCACCACATGGTTGCTTAGTATTGCTGTGTCTCTATAGCAACCACATCAACTGTAGCCTCACAGTAAGAGGTCGAAAGAAAGCGGCAGATAAAGCAGGAGTGTAATGAACTCATAGCAGGGTTGTGTGATCAATTTCTATTCTGTGCTTGGTTGCGTCATTAGTCTGGCATGTTCAGAATAAGAGACAAAACAGATCTGAAGTTCATGTCTCAATTCAAAACTTCCTGCCTATAAATCTTTGTTTGCAGTGTTTTTAGATCATATCAATATCTGTGGCATCAGGTGTCAGATCAAGACTGTGATATGTCAGCTGAATTGCATAATGTTCAAGATATTTGTGCATTTCTGGATACGTAGAGTGTGGTGTGATGCAGCATCAAGCTGAACATTCACTTGTCATGGTGTTCTGAGCATGTGTTCATGCGTGGCCTCCTACATGTTATAGTAATTTTTCTAGAATTTAGGTCAGGTGACAACGGTAATGAACCTATTAACTGGTCTTTTTTTAACTTTCAGCCTAGTTTCCAATTTTACCAAACCTCTGCTAATATAGCAGATACTGATGTATCTCTGTAACCTGTTTGCCTGTCAAATTTATTTGTTAATATTGTGGATTTAATATGACATTCTAAAAGGCTTTATAAAATAGTAATAATAATAATAATTAAAGATAAAAATCATGGATGTTTAAAAAATGACTTTCCATGAAAAAAATAGCATGTTGTATTTTAAACTGGTGTGTTATTTCAATGAAAATAGCCACACACACACACACACACACACACACACACACACAAACATACACTGCTGTTCAAGTTCAGTAGTTTGGAGTTGGCAAATGTTTTAAATACTTTTGAAAGTCTCCTATGTTCACCAAGGCTGTATTTATTTCATCAAAAATACAGTAAAACTGTAATATTATGAAATGTTGTAACAATTTAAAATGTTTTTCTATTTTAATATTTTCAAATGTAATTTATTTTTGTGATGCAGAGCTGAATTTTCAGCACCAGTACTCCATCCAGTCTTCAGTGTCACACGATCCTTCAGAAATCATTCTAATATGTAGATTTGGTGCTGAAGAAACATTTCTTATTATTATCAATGTTGAAAACAGTTTTGCTGCTTAATATTTTTGTGGAAACCGTAATACTTATTTTTCTTATCTTTAAATGGAAAGTTTACTGTCACTTTTCATCAAATTAAAAGCTAAATAAAATAAAATAAATCTTTCTGACCCCAAACTTTTGAATGGTAGTGTATTTACAATATGGCTTTCTATTAAATCATGTGACCATGGGTGAAATTTATTATTTATATCAATGTATTAATCATTAAAATACACGATTTTACATTTTACGGTCCGTGTTTGAATTCAGGCTATTTAAAGCAAGACTGAAGGGACGCTTGTAAATAATACACAGCATGATGCTGCAGTCCTCTTTATGTGTTACATAATTAACCCAATCTCTCTTCCTCCCCCTTCCTCGCCTCTTCCTCTCTGTCTCTTTCTGCTGTTTCCTCTTCTATCTCTCTTTTCACAGATGAACGAGACAGGGTGCAGAAGAAAACTTTCACAAAATGGGTCAACAAACATCTCATAAAGGTACAGTCCAGCACGCCGGGTTATTTTTGTCTTTTCTGCTGCACTGCACAATGATAAGGCCTGCTGGCCGCTGGGCTTCAGTCCTGCTGATTTATATCAATGTATTAATCATTAAAATACACGATTTTACATTTTACGGTCCGTGTTTGAATTCAGGCTATTTAAAGCAAGACTGAAGGGACGCTTGTAAATAATACACAGCATGATGCTGCAGTCCTCTTTATGTGTTACATAATTAACCCAATCTCTCTTCCTCCCCCTTCCTCGCCTCTTCCTCTCTGTCTCTTTCTGCTGTTTCCTCTTCTATCTCTCTTTTCACAGATGAACGAGACAGGGTGCAGAAGAAAACTTTCACAAAATGGGTCAACAAACATCTCATAAAGGTACAGTCCAGCACGCCGGGTTATTTTTGTCTTTTCTGCTGCACTGCACAATGATAAGGCCTGCTGGCCGCTGGGCTTCAGTCCTGCTGAACACACAGCATGCATGCTCACACGTTCACACTTAGACATAAGACTCAGGGACTGATCTTATTAATATTAGGACACTTGCAGTGGGTCCTGCAAGTCAACGATTGTACAGAAGCTGTTGTTGGTTTAATAATAACAACACAATGACAAAGGTATCTCCCCAGTGTTTTGTCCATATGACACTGAAAATACGTTCAGCATGTTGTCATGCTCCAGAACTATATTTGTGAGTCTGTTAATCCCCTGTAGCTCCTGCCCCACTGACTACAGATCATGAGAGCAAAGAATGCTGGGTATTTCAAGGGCAGGGCAGATGACCAACCGCAGAAGGGCCAGAGTTATGAGGTTAGAGATAGTGGCCGCATAACTCAGCCGGTATTACTGTAATGTAGACTGACCATAGGAAATGAGATAGGTTTATACAGTGCTGCTGAACGGTTAGACTCTACAAGTAGTGAGTTATATATACTAGACCTCTGTGACCCTTTTGGGACCTCTTTATATTGTATTAGAGACGACAGACTGTTTGTTACCCACATATAACAAAAGACAGATTGCGTGTCTTCAGTGCTTCAAAGTAGGGCTGCAAAACGATTAATCGAGATTAATCGCATTCAAAATAACAGTGTTATATTAAGGAAAAATGTTAGATTTATATATATTTAAAATATTTATATATAATATAAATGATATTCAAGTATAAAAATATACATGCAAATATATTTTTTAAATATATTCATATATGTGTGTGTATTTATATATACATAATAAATATACACAATACACACACATATAGTATGTAAACATAAACTTTTATTTTGAATGCGATTAATCGCGATTAATCGTTTTACAGCCTTACTTCAAAGTGATGTAAGATCCCACTAACATTCTGTTCTGGTTTTGATAGTGGACCGGTCTAGAATTATCAGTTGATATTTGACAGGTCTTTAATTCTGGAATGATTATACCCGGAAATTTGCAATTATTCAGTTGGCACTTTGGCTGTTATAGCATAGCTCGCGTAGTTTGTCATGAGTCTCATTAGCAGATACAAAGTAGGTGATGAGACCTGTTAGCATTGTGTTTACGCATCTCTCTCCATCTCTGGCAGGTGAACGGGTATGTGGTTCCCCTCGGGCAATGTTACACTGACTAAAAGCAGTGTGTAGATTGTGTCACATCCGTTTGTTTGTCCTTTACACACTCCTAACATAAACAGTGACCTCACTGCAAACTGGTTTAAGAGGGGTTCTACAACATACCTGTCTACAGGAATGACTGCTGACTACAGAGGGGGGAAGCATTTGAGTGTGACACATTTTATTATTTAATACTCCACCGCTGGGGTATTACTCCAGTGCCCAAGTATAGTTTGTTATTCTCTCTGTCCATGGCAACAGGGCATCCCCTGTTAATACACCTGTGATAAACACTGAAATGACATGGAAGAGACAGAGGTGGAAAGAAATGGCCATGTTTTGTTCAGGGAGTGTGGGAACACAAATGTGACCGTAACAATATCAGTGACATTGATCATGTGATGTCTCTATACAGACTGTCAGAAGTACAAGATGCTCTTTGAATTTTCTGAAATCATGCTGGAAAACATGATTCAGTTTTTGCACAAACACATAATATAATATAATCAATGTATATAATATATTTCTAAATGTAATTTATTTTATTTATGCATTTATTTTAAATAAAAATAGTTTTGTAACATTTTAAATGTCTTTACTGTCACTTTTGATCAATTTAAGGCACTCTTGCTGAATAAAAGTACTAATATAGTATTATTATTATATTTCTGAATTGACTGAAATAAAGGGAGGGAATGGAGAGGATTGCGAGTCTCACAGTTGTCAGGATGTTCTTTTATACTCAGCAGATGGTTCCTCTGTGGCCCTGTGGGGAGGCAGCTGTGTTGGATTTTGCTGTATGCATCTTAGAATCTCTGAATCCACAAACACACACACTTGCACTTTAGTACAGAACTTCAAGATCTTTCAAGATCCTCCATGTTTTTCTTGTTGCTGGTTTACGATCAATTTAAGGCACTCTTGCTGAATAAAAGTACTAATAGTATTATTATTATTTTTCTGAATTGATTGAAATAAAGGGAGGGAATGGAGAGGATTGCGAGTCTCACAGTTGTCAGGATGTTCTTTTATACTCAGCAGATGGTTCCTCTGTGGCCCTGTGGGGAGGCAGCTGTGTTGGATTTTGCTGTATGCATCTTAGAATCTCTGAATCCACAAACACACACACTTGCACTTTAGTACAGAACTTCAAGATCTTTCAAGATCCTCCATGTTTTTCTTGTTGCTGGTTTACTGGCCCATCTCAATGAGTCTGGCGCCCTCTACTGGTTAGAGTTAGTACACTGCAGTTGTCTCTCTATGAAACTAATTTACTTCACTATTTTATCCAAACTGCTTTTGTTAATGGTTCGCAACCAACCAAACAAATTAGTTTGCTAATTGTCATTTAAATACAGTTTAATATATAAAGTCAGCCTGTAACCAAACATGGTAATTCTAGCACAAACCTTATTGAAACCGTTGCTTATAATACAAACACTTACACATAGTCCTCTAAATACTGTAAAGAACTCAACATCTCACTCTAACTGTATTTCTTTCTCTTTCTCTCCAGGTGCGGAAGCACATCACAGACCTGTATGAGGATCTAAGGGATGGGCATAACCTCATTTCCCTGCTTGAGGTGCTGTCTGGCGTCACATTGGTGAGAAAGCAACTACCATCACCTTAACACATACACACACACACACACACACACACAGGATATACATAAGGTTGTACACAAATTTGATTCCAATGCTTTATGCAGTTCTCCCAGGTAATTCATGTGGCAGAGATCTGCTTTATTTTCCATAATGCAATTCAGAGCCACATGGTGCCAGGGGATCATGTCACATGAGTTGACCTGGGGGTTAGGCTGATGTCATGAAGTGTCCTGGCTTGTTGCTGATGTTGCCGAATGCAGATACAGGCCTTGCTGCAGAGAAATAGCGGAGTCTGACGTGTACTGCAATGTGTTGTAATGACATCTGCATTAGTACATTATTTCTGCACTCACTCTTGCCCACTCTGATGGCTGGGGACCATGATGCACTGGGGCAGACTGAATGATGGGTGGATTAACAAAGACAGACTGCTGACAAGCCACCTGCCCTCTACGATTGCTCTCTCACTCATTCTTCATTCCTTTCTATTACCTCATCTTTTTTATGATTTAAATATATATATATATATACACAGTATTATTTTTTTTGTGGGGGGGGTCTCTGCTTCCATTTTTTTCATTTTTTAAACTGTTGTTTTCTACATATATCATCCCTTCAACACTGTTTCTGTCTTCATCCTTTCTCTGTGACCCTCTCTATGATGATGTCATCAGCACAAGGGCGCGTCGACTCTGCGGAGAACGTCTGTGTCACGCGCACCCCCACTCATCCTGCTGGGTGGGGAGGATGAGGAGGATGGAGCTCAGGGAGTATGTGTGACCCCCCTCCCCCTATTGAAATGAACACAGTCACACACAGTCAGCTCTGTACACTGCATGGCGTGGACTCAAAGGACAGGTCAATTTCGTGAATATGCAGAGGGGAATGTCTAATACGCCGATGCATAATTCATGATGCCACACATAATCTGATTTATTACATTTAGGTGTTTGAGAGACCTCGCCTTGTGTACACATTTTATATACTACACGTCGCGTCAGTCCAGCCAACGCTCACATCACGTGCTCACATTGAATCTGATGACTTTGACACATCTGCCCTATTGTGGGGGTTTTCTGGTCACCAGGTTTGCTGTACACGCTGCTGCATTTGTGGGTGATAATGAGCATGCTTTGCATGTGAGGGTGTGTGAGTCTGCTTCATGACCTTATTAGAGAGCAGTGATAGACCGATATATTGGACAGGCCAGTTAATTGGATGATATATTGGCCATTTTGATTATTGGCCATATCTGGCTGATTAATAAAATTAGCCATTCGGCCTTGTCAATAGATTTGACATTTTTGCCTTATCAATAGATAGAAACCTGAGGAAATTTTGGTACATCTTATTTCCTACTGTTAAATTGTAATATACACTTACAGTTCAAAGGTTTGTGGTCAGTGAGATTTTTTTAATCAATTCAGCAACGATAAATTAAATTTGATTAAAAGTGACAGTAAATACATTTTCAGAAGATTTCCATTTTAAATAAATTCCTTGAACTATCGATTCATTGAAGAATTCTGAAAAAAACGTATCAGGGTTTCCACAAAAATATTAAGTAGCACAAATAATAAGAAATATTTCTTCAGCACCAAATCAGCATATTAAAATTATTTCTGAAGGATTGTGCGATACTGAAGACTGGATGCTGAAAATTCAGCTTTGGCATCACAGAAATAAATTACACTTTAAAATATATAGAAACAGTTATTTTAAATTGTAATAATATGACTGTTTTTACTGTATTTATTTGTTAACAAATGCAGCCTTACTGAGCATAAAATACTTATTTCAAAAACATTAAAAATCTTACCAACCCTGGACTTTTGGATGGTAGTGTATATTGACATATTATATCGGCCATCTACTGCCCTGCACTCTAGATATTGCTATTGGTCACCCACTACTGACAGATGTTAGCAAGCGAGATAAAGTGTGTGAGATACAATAATTATATAGCATACTGTGAAAAGGTCGCCATTAGCAGACCATTCAAACAGTAAAGCTAGCTATTCCCTGTAACTCTGAGACAGGATTATTAATTACTGACAATCCTGTGAGGCTCTTGTGTTGTTTTGCCATGTGCTGCTTTCAGGCTTGTGCTAATGAAGCTGTCCTGTTTTCACACAGACCTCCAATTTGCCCAGATTATCAATGCACTCATCTGCATTCTCTCTCTGTTTTCTCTCTCACTCTCTTCCTGTCTTCAATAGCCCAGGGAAAAGGGTCGCATGCGATTTCACCGACTCCAGAATGTGCAGATCGCCTTGGACTTCCTTAAGCAGAGACAGGTATGAATGTCTAAAATGGCACTTTCTCACTCTCAGAGTTGCTTTTTACAGATCGTCAGCTCTTTGTTTATAAATGCAAGGATGTAACCAAATATTCAAGATTGGGTGGGGTAAAACAAGAGTCGAAGAAGTCTCATTCATCAACTACTCCTCTGAATATTGGGAAGGACGTGTCCCCTTTAGTGTTTAGGCTAGTTACCCTCACTAATGAACTAATGTAATGCACATTTAGGGGAAGTGAATACAAGATGATAGCTTGGGACATCTGTGTCCTCAGTCTCATTGTGCTTCAGTTGGCAACATGGCTCTGAGATAACATGACCTGGAGTTGATAGATGTGTTCTGCCCCATGCAAGTCTGTCCAATCCCCTCTCTGTTGTCACCCCAGCCCAGGGTCCCTAAACCAGACAAAATGCCAACCAGCACCCTTCTCCCAATGTGCAGTACATAGCTTCTGACAGCTGTAAGCGTAAGAGGACAACAAACGCCAAAGCTGTCCTGAAATTTCATTACGTCATCAGTTTTCACCTAGACAGTCTTTTATTGGCAATCAGTTCTTTTTTAACACATTCACACCAAATTGTATATTTGACTCATTCAGATATTTTCCACTAATTAGAGTCTTTTTTTTTTAATGCAGGTCAAATTAGTGAATATACGCAATGATGACATCACAGATGGGAACCCAAAGCTGACACTGGGACTGATCTGGACAATCATCCTTCACTTCCAGGTAAGTTCACTTTAGTCACAGCTGTGTCCTACTTGAATATGTACATTACGTCATCAGTTTTCACCTAGACAGTCTTTTATTGGCAGTCAGTTCTTTTTTAACACATTTACACCAAATTGTATATTTGACTCATTCAGATATTTTCCACTAATTAGAGTCTTTTTTTTTAATGCAGGTCAAATTAGTGAATATACGCAATGATGACATCACAGATGGGAACCCAAAGCTGACACTGGGACTGATCTGGACAATCATCCTTCACTTCCAGGTAAGTTCACTTTAGTCACAGCTGTGTCCTACTTGAATATGTAATCAGCACAGCATGCCAGAGGTTAGAGGTGACTCTGCTTAATGCTAATAGCGGCTGTTTACCAGCCTCTCATGTCCGCAGCTGTCAGTTTGAGCAACAGGGATTTGCCCGTGGCAAGAATATGAGAACTCAAGAGTGAATGATGCACAAGGAGAATGTGATGGATAGAGTACAATCCTAAACTCAGCCTCTGAATATGCTCAGGGAATGGCTTATATGGTGCTTCAATAGAAAAGACCTGGCAGTCTGCCTGTTTTGCAGAATGACAGACTTTCTAGACAGGCACTGCCAGCCTGCATGCTGATAAAGAAACAAAAATCTGCGGAAATGGGCCCTGCAGAGCACATTTGTGAAATGGCCTTCAATTTTCTATACTTATGGGTCAAGCTAGAGAAGTAAGGTCTGTTGGGTGGATACTGTGCTGCTGGATGGTAGAATTGAAATGTCCCATTTATAAAGGCAATTTAAATAGGCTGCATGGTAGTTTATCCGAAGCAATAAAAAGATACTTTCGCCCTTGCTCCAGAATGGAATACTAGCACAGATTGTTCAAACCATATTAATAATGTTCTACAATAAACACATGACCAGTTAAGCTAATTTTTGATCCAAATTTGTGTAGAAGGCTTATAATCTGATCAAATAATTACTCAAGAAAGATATATTCAGATCACTGTAGTTACTGTTTCTGTTCATTCTTTGAAAATGCATTGTATGCAGTACTATATGCTCTGCTTGTAGTCTTCATGTTTTAGCAAATATAGTATATCAGTTTATCAGTATGCAAAAATGCATACTATGTGCAGTATACAGTTGTGAAGTTGTATTTCATTCCATTTCCAAACATAACCTTAGTCACCCATTAGCTATGAGAAAAGGCCACAATGCTAATTTATTAAAGACTAGCAAAAATAATAAAGCTGTTATAATGCATTTTTAACAAACTCTCTGCAGATAATTTAAGAGAGTTCTATTAAATGTTCTTAAAAATACATAGTTATCATTTACTGCAGACTAGCTGCACTACCCAGGATCGTCCAGAAGAGGACACTATTATCAACAGAGCGGTTACATCACAAGGTGACATGCAGCTGGTTGCCAAGGTGATTGTGTTTAGTATGACCCCAAAGCCTTTTTCAATCAGCATGATTCAGCAGAAAAGAGTGGAGGAAGCATAGGCCTCATGAAATAGCAAATCAATAAAAAAAAAAACACCTTCAGAAAAATATTAAAATTAAGAAATATTGCTTTAGAAATTAAACCACTTTCCCCCACAGTGCTTGAATGTGATATTTTTACATCCAATATATTCTAACACTAACTAGAGAGCAGAGATTTGAAACAAACTATCAATTATCTTGACAAATTGCAGTAATTGGTTCAGAACAGAGCAGGCCACTGGCACACAAATAAGTACTTGTAAACTACTTGTTGCATCTCTGGGACAAAACGAAAACATTTGAACAGAGGCGAAAAAACAAGGAATGGGACTTTTAAAATTTGCATGCTTAATTACAATACTTAACATTGATTAATTATGAAACAATGGAAATGAGACAATAGTACACAAAGCAGAGCATGCCACTGACAGTATGGAGAATTTGCTTTGGTTGAACATTTCAACATTAGCTTTATTTTCTATCAACCAATAATATATTGGAAGGAGAAATAAAAGGTGTGATGGTAGACCACTATAGAAATGCATAATGTTATTGTTGTGAAGAACAAGTTGCAGCCAAAATTACTATAGCCCAATATAATATAGCATGACTCATTTAATGAAGCATCATCCAATTTAATAATTTCAGCAGAGGCACATTAGGAGGAGTTGCTGTTTGTCAATAGAAGCATTCGAAAACCACTCCTCTAAGTGCCATTTTGATGCATACTGTACTTTCACTTCAGACATCCAAGAGAGACTAGCTATCCAACCCCCTCCCCCAGCATTTCGGAATTGTGTTTAGTATATCCTCATATTGACCTCATATATTTTTGTCTAAGTTTAGGATCCTGTGGGGAATTACCAATCAAGCTTCAGTGTGTTAACATAGGCTGAATTTGCACCAGCTGTCTCTGTCACAAAAACAACTGATCTGATTGGCTGTTATGTTAGTCACATAAAAGGTGTGGTTGTCTGGCCAGCTGGGTTGTTTGGCAAAGATTGCAGTGTGCTGAAATCTTATGCTCTCTATCTGCAGGATAAAGCTGATAGGTGCTGGTCTCTGTCTGTCAGTAAACAGAAATTTACCCTGTCTCAGTTACAGTACTAGAGACTATGGATGCATGACAATTAGGCTGATTATCATGGTATCATGGTTCTGATTGATTTATTGGTTGTTAATTGATCACCTTCCTTTGCAATTCTGCTTGTCTATGCTGCTTCTGATCACATGACTAAATATCATCACAGTGCTGTAATTTGTGTGGGAGTGTCTATAGAAGAGGGATATCTTCATCTTCATGTCCACAGCCTCTTAAGGTGTGGTCACATTTACTGCTATTTGCCAAATTTCTGCTGCCGAAATCCAGTAATTTCAACAGGAATCCACGTGATCGAGAGAAAGATTTCCCCATGTGAATTAAGTATTGGGTTCAATTGGTCGTGCAAATGTGCAGTATTGACCCAACAGCCTGCGAAATTTGATCAGAATTTAACTAATGTGAATGCATCTTAACAGCTGGCAAGATCTTTCATCTGCATCTCCTTAACTCTTTACAGATTGATCATGTTCTTCAGACCCGTTAGTAATAAATTTATTCATTCTGCCTTGTCCCTTGTTCATCTTTGTCAAGATGTCTTATGGCTAGTGTGTTAATATGTATAAATATATATGTAAGAGAGGAGAGCCAATAAAATCAGCTGTGAAAGTGACATATATGTTAAGGAGCAACAATTAAAATTTCAGGTTCATTCTTTTCTTGCAGTCTCAGGCTGCCAACCAATTTGATTGGTGTGCATGTGCGCGTGTGTGTTGAGCTCTGAGCTCACCAGGCATCAGAACAGGGAGGGAGGGAGGGATGAGCACGTGGATAGGAGGAGAGAAAGAGTGAGGAGGAGGGAGAGAGGGAGGAGAGGAAGCTAAAGCAGCAGCAGCGTATTCTGTGAGGCTGCAGCAGACTAGAGATGAAGCTCTTTTTTCCGCTGGTGCCTACCAGTGAGAGCAGAGGAGCTACCCAGCAACTGAGAAGAGGACACATGCAACCTGCTATTACTGGAGCCCCTGGCTTCCTCTCTCCCCTGCAGGCCTCTTGAAGCACACCACATATACAGCGACACATATGCTTTCAATCTCAGAATCGGGATCGCTGAACCCTGCAGGCACACACATGTAAGTCGCACATTTTAATTTGTACCCAGGTTGTGCAAAGGAGAGCACCGTATCAATCGGATCAATTTCGCCATGCTTGACTGATGGAGCTACGCTTTTTTCAATACTGGGGCAACCACTCTTCTCTGAGGCCAGCAGTGCAGCTCCAGGTTGGGGGAGGATTCCTCTGGATTTCCCTCTTTTCTTCTTCCAGCCATGGTTCAACTGCCCAGCCCAGCCCTATCCTGGCGGCGTTCTAATTAGATTCCACAGCCAGAGAAGCAGACAGTATCAGGGAGCGGCACCTTGTCAGTTATCACTTTTTCTCTCATCGGCTCACCTAAATTTAGGGACATACACTGCTTAGTGGGGGAACAAGGAAGACAGGATGGCTTGAAACAATGTCTACTTGATATATGAGACTGGACTATGTGCTAAACCACATCTATAACCAGCCATGTGAGCAGGGGGAAAGTGGTTGTTGAATTTTGCTGGCTGAAGGTGAGGTCTTCACTCATGGTAGTCACCGTCCTCTTTATTGACTTGAATGTGCTGGCGTCAGTGCATGGGATGCCAGTTCCCGTGGCAGCAGTGGCGAGATGCTTTGTACCTAGCCCCTCCCCTTCTTTCTCTTCAATGTCTGGAGACTTGTTTTAATGGAGTTTACATGCCTGGGACGTGAAACACTCATAGCTACAGGTGTGAAGACCAAACATCATCTCACATGGGCTGGTTATGCTTGGGTGATGATGGGAACAAAAGATGTTAAGCTCTGATGGGTTGTGACTAAATTGTAGATGAGCTACCTGATTCTGCTCTTTCGTCCATTAGCAGCTGATCTTAGACCTCTTACACAGCTTTACTGTAAGCGTCCCACAGGACTTTTATGACTGCTTCCCAATACATTACCTACCCTATGTGATGTTAGCACTACAGAGTGAAGTGATCAATAATGTATGCTAAAGATATTCAGAGAAGCAGGTGTTTCTAGGCATCTTACTGTTCACACATAAATACATGTTCAGACATGGTTTTCTCCAGTTTTTAGTTGCATGCAAGCTGACGATTAGTGCATCCTAATGATGCATCCTGATGCAGAGTTATTGAGCATGTGCACTCACATGAGTATGTCTCTGTATGTCTGCAGTGCAGTTTTATTGTCGTTCTCACCTTGAGGAATATCTTCTGAAGTACCTTCGAGTGTCTTCGAGTACCATTACAAATGGCCTGCTATTTAACACATAGCTTGTGAAATGGGCTAAAAGGCACCGGTTTTTCTTCAGTCAGTGCTGCATCATCTCTGCATCATGAGGGAGTGAAAAAACATCAAATGCCTTGCCGTAGGATTTTAATATTTTATAAAGGACAGTAACCTATATTCAGCATCATGTCCTAGAGGCTTACTAGGACCTTAAGTGATATTTGGTTTAGGTTAACTGCAACATTGCCTGAACGACAGAAAGAGAATACTAAGCAACAGGACATATGACTGCTGCCCACACCTAAAGTTGAGACATGATGTCCTGGGAGAACCTCACCCTGTACCAAACCCTTTTGTCATGGTTAATACTTCTTGTCATGATTTTCACTCCAGATGAGTCATTAACTTAACATTTTAATTTACCTTACCAGCCTCAGGCTGACTGTTTTGCTCCCATTGTGGACATCACTTTATTTCCTTTTGCCTCATATTTATCTACTCTGTCTCTATGAGATATGGGGAGCTCCCTTGGTTGTGTGAAACAACCCAGGGATGCTGGACCAGGTGGTGTTGCACCACTATCACCCAAAAGAAAACTTCGCTTCAGGCGAAAACGAAAGGCCAAACAGAAGTTAAAAGGTGCCGAAGGGGAGGACAAGAGAAGCCGTGTCCTTGAAGAGAAGGAGAGTGGAAGCGTTGACGTTACGGAGGGGCCTACGACAAGAGCCCCTGATTCAGCCAAATTGGTATCTGGACAAATAACTACAGAAACTGAAACGCCCACCAATATTGTCCTTGTTCCTGGTATGGCCCCAATATTTGGAAGCACAGGGACATTGCGGGGCAGCAAGATGGCCATTCTTTCCCCAGATCCCAGTCCAGCCTGGCTGGGGGCACTTCGCCAGTTTGAGGTAGAGGGACTCTGCGAAGAGTCTCATGCTGAATTAGAGCAAGGCAGCACAACTCCTGGAGGAGGAAGAGTCTGTAAAGTTCGAGAGCGAGTTCAGGTGGTATTAGAGAGACCCTGTCTTTTACGCTCCAAACGTGGTGACCTGGAAATAGAGAAGGAAGGAGGAGATGTGCATGGGCAGAGTGAACTGATGTTCGGTGAACCCTCAGAAACCAAGAAGAAGGGAGTTGTTCACATCCGTGAGTTTGGAGGGCAACTTTGTGTGGTCCGAACTGTGTATCCAAGGGACTATGGGCCGCCCGTCTGGCGTGACAAAGAACTTGAGGTCCATTCTGAACCTCCAGCTGCATCTCCTGTTACTGGAGGCATTACGAAAATACAAGTGTCCGCAACTCAAGGGCGACCACCCGGGAAGAATGACCCTGCCAAACCAGCAACAGCTGCAGCTCGGGGAAAAAAAGGGAAAGAGTTCCTATTGGACAACTCTGCTCAAGTAGCTGAAGGCGTTGGTCCCCCACCACAAGACCTTCAGTCTTCAGGTTATGCTAGCGATGTTCCTCTCACCTCGCCTGAGACGGGAGGTGCTGTTCAGACTGACTGGGGGAGCTCCTCTGATGTGCTTGATTCTTCTGTGCTTGAGAGTCCAATCTCCCCTCAAGAGATACCGGCTCAGCCTTCCACCCAGGTCAGATTCTTTTCTCTCTGTCTTCTTAAAGCTCTTTCACATGGCTTTTGTAATATAAAAGAGTAGAGATTAAAGCTGACAAAGCTTGGGTGTGGATTGGGGGTATAGGTGTCTTCATTCTATGTCTTCACTACTATCTCTCGTGTGGCTTTTTTTTCTCTCAGCCAATCAGCTGTGCTTAGAAAACAGCAAATCCTTCCTGAACCTCTCCCAGGAGCCTAATCAGTACTGCCCAGACCATCTCTCACTGTCTGCCTCCTTCCCTTCCTTCCATTCCTCATTATTTCCCTTCCCTCATACCACCCACTCTCTTTCTTATCATTCCTGATGCTCTAGGTTCTGTATTCGAGTGAAACTGCATGCCAGTGCCAAAAACATGGTCACAAATGATGTTCACAGACATTTTGTCAGCTGCTCATCTTTTTTCTCTCTGCACCAGTGTGATCGCTGCATATTTGTGTCTGTTGCCTGCCCTCCCTTGCCTAGTGCTCCACCTGCACACTTAAGAGTTATGGCTGGTGGAGAGGGATTTCATGGCCTCGTTACAGACATTCCAGCAGTGTGCTAGCTGCACTTGGTTTATTAAATGCTCAATATTAAGCATACTCAAACCATGACGTTTCAGTGATGTCTACCTAGCTATTTTTCTGCCAGTGTACCAGAAATGCAGCATAAATGTGGAAACCGAAGCCAGCATGCACACACCCAGAAATGCACATCAAAAATGTTTGAGTGTTTAAATGCAGTCTCCATGATCTCTCACCATAGAGCAAACTGTCTTCTATAGAGTTAATGCAATATGTGTTGCAGTCATGATGGCATAAAATTTCCCTACATATAAAAAAAGATTGTGCATAAATCAGGCCTGCAAACTTTCTTTAGGGAAATGTTTGCTATCTGCTATTATGCTATTTGCTATGTTTGCTTTCCTTCCTTTCTATTACATAACATTACATTTTTTTCTGTCATGACAACTCTCGGAGAGTTCAGCATGGTAATATACATGGCAATGTTAATGTGTTTGGTCTTGCAAGTAGCAAGTACTGAGACTTACTACTGCTAATACATTCACAGACATGCTGTTGTAAGCATGTAGGAAATACTGCTGCTGCACATCTAACAAATAAATAACAAATAACCTCCATATACTGTATAACATATATGAAATTACCCTGTAGAAGATCTATACAGGTGGAGCTGGGGAAGGTGGAGGGTTTCTGAAGCACACTGCAACTGCTACGGAAAGCTCTAGCCAAGTATTTGAATGTTGAGCAGCAAGCAACCTATCACCCTGTGCCATCCAGAATTTCATGACAAATCTTTGTATATATTTTTAATAGGTGTTGATCTGGTTGATTTGTTGATTTAGAATTTTTATTGGTTGGTTTTGCATTTTGTTTGATTTCTCATATCACTTTTATCGTTTTTTCATCATCAAATGCCCTTTTACATTGCTGATTGTAGCACTTCCTTCACTATCCCTTATGCCCACACTAAATTATTCTTCAGATGCTTTTGAATTCGCGATCTTGTTGTCACTGTACGTTTGCTTACATACATCTACACACCTTTCATTTTTAAGACTAAAACAAAAGATGGATTCATTGTTATTCTTAATTAAAAAGCACAACAACAATAAATCAGTAAGATACAATGACAAACTAGCTTACAAAATCTTTATTAACAAAAACGAATAAGATGGCACACACCACATGCTGTATTATATACCGACTAATAAATTACAGAACGTTTAGCAAACAGCAAACACTCAAATAAATAAATAAATAAAAGAGAGCCTCCATAGCGTAATGTGAGGTAAACAGCAATGATAACAAGTTTTTCAAAAATGAAAACAAAAAGAAAAGTAAAACTAACGGTGACAGTGCTTGCATGTTTTTTCCCCCCACAAGAATGCCAGCATGTTCACCTTCTCTGGTTTAAGAAGCGGTCTTTTACTTGACTTTCGCTTGAAAACCATCCATCGTTTCCTCAATATGCGTGTCATTTTTGCTGCATGCACCTTCGCGCTCATGCTGACGCGGCGAGTATACTCTCTAAGCGCTGTTTCGTTATGCTTTCAGTTTCGTTTGCCGTTTGATGTTTCTCATATGCAACAGAAATTGCAGTGTTTATGAGTTGACCAACGCGGTGGTCGCAGTCTGGAGCCCTGCAGTGTCACAGTATGACCTGTCCACTGTTTTTATGACATACACAGCATGTCGTTAAACCCAGATTTATCTCTGCTGTCATGGACGGTTCATCTTGAGACTGATTTGACTCGAGTGTTCTTGTCAGGAAAACATGTTTGATGGTGATACCAAAAGAAGAGGCAATGTTTAGGTGCATTTTTATGGCTCAGAGCCTGGATGATTGGACTAGCTTTAGAAATCTGTCTGACCTCACCTTCTTCTAGTCATCTTTAGAGTAAGAGGCTCAGGCTAGGACAGTTACTCTTCTGTTTCTGTATGTCACCAAATTTGCTCAAGTTAATCTTGGCCTGCATTGACTTTGTGAAGATTGATTTACTCTTATGTCTGTCTATACTCTTAGAACTGTCTGCATTCATGCCAGGATTTAAAGTGTTCTTTGCTAGCTAGGGAAGAAGCAGGGAGGGATTTGAAGAGCAGCATATGAGAGGAATGACAAAGCAATACAGATTACAGCCTGGCACAGACAGATACTGCGGATACTGACTCCCTTTGTCAAGAGGAAGAGCGAGTGAAAGGGCCATGGCCTAGCTGTGGCCTACAGTGAATACCCATAAAAATATACATTTGCAAACTAGCAATGCTCAATCTTTTTAGTGGAAGTATGACATTAGTTCCCCTTTACATACAAACCATGAAGTTCAGGTACAATATAAGCTCTTTCTATTTACCAGATTTCTGAGATCTATGTGAGCGGTGAGTCAGGTGACCTCACGGCGAAAGAGAAGCTGCTAATATGGAGTCAACAGGCAACAGAGGGCTACCCCGGTCTCCGTTGTGCCAATTTCTCCTCCAGCTGGAGCGATGGACGCTTGTTCAACGCTCTTCTGCACAGATACAGGTTCACACATTAAAACATAACGAATGCTCAGTTTAAAAGGATAGACGGACATTAGGGCATCTAACCCTCATGATCTCGTGGCATTGTGATTTTTAGGCCGGACCTGATTGACATGGAAGTGGTTGCGCAACAGAGTAACCGTGAGAACCTGGAACAGGCCTTTGAGATTGCAGAGTCATTAGGAGTAACGCGACTTCTAGATGCTGAAGGTAACATTGGTGTCGTATCTGTCTTTAGTTTTCATCCATTCTACATATAGGAAGTATTATGTGCTAAACTCCATTTGTCTTAGATCATCATTCACTCAGACTTTTTATTCTCTCTCTACATCAGATGTTGATGTGCCGTCGCCAGATGAGAAATCTGTCATCACGTACGTCTCCTCCATCTACGATGCTTTCCCCAAGATCCCAGAGGGTGGAGAAGGCATTGCAGCTCATGTATGTTCACTTCACAGTGCACTCACTCTCTTCAAGCTGTACCTTCTTTCTCTAATGTACTTAATGTAATTTGTCTTTCATTCTCGTTCCTTGTTTTCTCTCATATGGTTTCTGTTGTTCAGGAGGTTGACCAGCGATGGACAGAGTACCAGTCTGGCTTCTCTTCTCTGCTGCAGTGGACCAGGCAACACACGGCCCTCATGGCCAACAGGAGCTTCCCCCACAATCCTGTGGAACTCAAGGTAAGAAACGTGAGGGAAGGAGAAGCTGAGAGAAGAGAAGTGGATTTCATGAAGAAGGGAAGGGTTTAAGTTTGGGTCAACAGTAAATTCCTGTTTTTATTTGGCAAGAACACATTCAGATCAAAGATGCCATTCATAATGTTACAAGAGATTGTTCTTTCTATTCATCAAAGAATTCTGAAAAAAAAAATATGTAGCATGGTTTCTGCATAAATATTAAGCAGTGCAAATGTTTTCAACATTGCTAATAATAAGAAATGTTTCTTAAGCACTAAATATGCATATTAGAATGATTTCTGAAGGATCATGTCACACTTAAGACTGGAGTGATGATGCTGAAAATTCAGCTTTGCCATCACTGGTATAAATTACATTTTAAAATATATAAAAATAGAAAACGGTTATTTCAAACTGTAATAATATTTAACAATATGACTGTTTTTAATATATTTTTGATCAAATAAATACAGCTTTGGTGAATGTTTTGGAACAATCTGCATCCATATGCCACAAATAGGGACTCACAATTTTGATTTCAATAGAGTTTGATGTTAGCATGTTGCTAAGCTAACAGAACAATATATTCTTATAAACAAAATTCACAGCACACACAAATATTGGGTAAAATAATCCAATACTTTTCAGTATTGAATAAAATGTTTATTTAAAATACATCATTATTTATTTGCTATGCATTCTAGGATTGCTTTCTTTGTGAAGGATACTGCTAAAAATAGGTCTCTTACAAGGCAGCATATTCACTCAAACAGCCATTGTGTCTGGAACAAACCTGTGATGCCTTAAATTGCTAATTACCATTTGATGTGTCCTTTACTTGGCTGTTTACCAAAAGTGTTGTCTTCCCCAGGCACTTTACAATGAATATGTCCACTTCAAAGAAACCGAGATCCCTGCGAAGGAGAGAGAGAAGAGCCACATCGAGCACCTTTACAAGCTTCTGGAGGTGAGATAGACTTTTACGAAGATAAAAAGAGAATGACAGAGAGAGATTGAGGCTGACCTTGATTCTGCAGCTAAATGCAGGCGACACTGTTCACAAGAGGCACACAGCTGCACATTAACAGATTCAGGCTAATGTAGAGCGCAACGCTGCCATGTGGGAGAGGTGGAAGATTGACAGTATAAAGGGAACACACATGCACACACTCAAAAACACTAGGAAAGCATATTTTCATGTTAAAATGATTGATGTTTGTGGATGTTGTTTAGGCGTGGATAGAGTTCGGGCGCATTAAGCTGCCTCAAGGGCTACACCCTAATGATCTGGAGGAGGAATGGGGAAAACTGATCCTGGAGATGCTGGAGAGAGAGAAAGCACTGAGGCCTGCTGTGGAGAGGTTAGTGAGTCCACGTCTAGAAGAGATGATTGCTGCATTTAGAATTGTAGCTGTTTGAAAGGATTTTTTAATGTGTCATTTGTACGTAACTTTGTTCTTAGGTTGGAGCTACTTCTACAGAAGGCCAATAAGATCCAGAACATGGCACTAGATTGTGAGGAGAAACTCACGCTGGCGAAGAACACTTTGCAGGCTGTAAGTATGGGAGTAGAGTTTGATGTTAACTGCTAGGCTAGATAGCACACAAATACTGAGTAGAATAATCAGTTTTAATTAGAATTAAATATTTTGATTTCTATATTTCAGTATTTGAAATAAACAGAAATAGATTAGTACTACCGTGAAGGATAAAGACAGTGCTGCCTCAGAATAATCCCTACAGAACGTTTGGGTAACACTTTAGCATAGGGACCAATTCTCACTATTAACTAGTTGCTTATTAGCGTGCCTATTATTAACATATTGGCTGTTTATTAGTGCTTATAAAGCACATATTCTACAACCCTAATCCTACCCAATACTTAAACTTAACAACTATTTTACTATCTATTAATAAGCAGCAAATTAGGAGTTCATTGAGGCAAAAGTCGTAGTTAATGGTTTGTTAATGGTGAGAATTGGACCTTAAAATAAAGTGTGACCTTGCTTGGATATTTATCATTCAGAAATGTTTTGTGCTTCATTGTCTTCTGTCTTTCCTCAGGACATGTCTCAGCTAGAGAATGGGCAGCCGGTACGGTGTGAGAATGAATTGGGGATGTATCTGCAGGACTGTGAGGCTTTAGTCAGACAGCTTCATCTTGACCTGCAGGTCCTCAGAGATGAGAAGTACTATCAAGTGGAGCAGCTGGCTTTCAGGTAAGAGGGAGAAAAAAATGTGTGCGAAAAGCAGGCCACAGAGCGGAATTAGAGGCAAGAATGGCTATGATTTTATTCTTGCTGACAGTTATTTAAAATTGATTATTCCCAGTTATTTGTATGACAATTAATTGTCAGCCAAAATATTTTTGTTCATATTGTTGCCATTCTTTTTGAGAATGTCCATTACCATTTAAAATTTTGGGGTCTGTAAGATTTTTTATACAGTCAAACCAAAATTTATTTAGACACCTTCAACGTTTCTCACATTATCACAGTTTATTCGCTATAGTTTAGAAAATTGTTATAAAATATGACACGAACTCAGAGTTAAACTGTTTCAGAACAAATTCATCTTGATAATGTCAGATAACTTTGATAGAAAGGTATGTAATGAATTAGGTTGAATAGCTGTCAGCTGTTAAATTTAAGTACACAATTAGATAATACCAATTTAGGTCAACCACTTACCAAGCAATGCTTAATTTTGTTCAGTCTGAGTGTAAAAAGGTTGCATTAGCAATTAAAGAAAAAACTCTTAAGCAAAACATGGTCCGGTCAAAGTGTCTGAATAATTTTTGGTCCCAAATTTTTATAAATTTTACTGGTAGTCCACTGTATGAAGAGTCTTTTGGTATAATATGTCACAGTTCACTTTATTTTGCTATCCTCACTTACATAAATGAACTATAGTGTCCTGCACCCACTAGTAAATAAATATCAAAAATTATATCTGGTGTCTGAATAATTTTTGGTTTGACTGTATATTTATTTTTAGAAAGACATCTCCTATGTTGACCAAGGCTGTATTTAAATAATCAAAAATACATTAAAACGTGAAATATTATTACAATTTGATTTATCTAATTTATTCCTGAATTTTCAGCAACCATTAGTCCAGTCTTCAGTGTCATATGATCCTTCAGAAATCATTCTAATAGGCTGATTTGGTGCTCAAGAAATATTTCTAATTATTATGTTGAAAACCATTATGCTGCTTAATATTTTTTGTAGAAACCGCAATACATGTTTTTCAGGATTTGTTTTTCATTTATGATCCTGAGATCTTTTCTCTCTTGTAGGGTGTCCTGTCTGCAGGAGGAGCTGGTTTCTTTGCGCCTGCAGTGTGCCAGTGTGTACAGGAAGGGTCATTTCTCCACAGGGGGTCTGCTGGGAGAGCATGTGGGTCAGAAGGGTTCCTCAGGCGGCCTGGCTACGCTGGGAGCACAGACACTTCTGGGTGCAGTGGGTGCTGCTGCGTCCCTGCTCAGATGGCCGATGTCTCGTGCAGACCTGGTAGCCATGTCTTCATCTGAGGACGAAGGCAGTCTGCGCTTCATCTACGAGCTGCTGGGGTGGGTGGAAGAGACGCAGGACCTGCTGAAGCGAGCCGAGTGGGGTTCTGATCTACCCTCTGTAGATCAGCACCTGCAAGACCACCACATCATTCACACAGCAGTGGAAGATCTTCTGAATAGCCTCAAAGAGGCTCGAAACTATGAGGTACATGAACTGTCACACACCTCTCACACACATTCTGATGTAGTCTCAGCAATGCAATACAATTTGTGACTCTGAAAAAACATTTAGGCCCGAGTAAAGCTCATGAATGGTTGTATGCAGGGTCCAAAATTAGAAGTGGTATGAATAGACTCCAGGAGCAATGCTGCACGCTTTTGCATAAGCAATAATTTATTTCTTCATGTTCTTTCTCCCCCAGTCAAGGGTCTCGCCTAATTTACATAGCAGTTACTCTGAGACTCTATCCAAGCTGGAGAACCAGTATTGCAAACTGCTGGTGAGTTTTTCAGCTTTAGCATTATGATAAGCAGGCATATGTGAGTGTATTTGAGTTCATTATACAGTGCATTATGGATATTACTGTTTTCTAATCTCATTAGGGTGTGACAGAGTGTGTCCTTACAAAAGCAGAATACTGAATGCTTGAGTGTGACATGCATAAGAGTGCTGTAAAACACCTGCTCTTGACAATAAATCCACAGCCAGACATGTCTCCTTAATTTAACCGAATCAATTTTCCATGAAAACCTGCAATTGTTCAAAAGACCTATGAGGCCAATTCGCCAAGGGTGCTTTGCTTACCTCGGGAAAAGCACCAGACTGAGCAGTTGCCCGTGTCATATGGGCAATGTTATGTATGTTGTTTTGTGTTGTCGCAGGAACATTCGTCATGGCGACTGCGCTGCCTAGAGAGCCTTCGAGCTTTTGTGTCCCACTGCACTGAGGAGCTGATCTGGCTCAATGAGAGGGAGGAGGAGGAGCTGGCCTTCGACTGGAGCGACAGCAGCACCAACATGGCTGCCAAAAGAGAGCAATATGCTGTAAGACTCCATCTATAGAAAGATGCAGTAGTCATCATACTACCTCTGGCCACCACATCTTCCTTTACTGATTTAGAGATGTTTTTTGCCTTTTGACATACAAATGAGTTTAATGGATTATCAAAAAACAAGAAATATAGAGCAGTACCTGGTTCTGTGCATTGGTTGTTGTTTGGATTTTGGAATGGATTTGATGAATCTTTCACAATAAGATCAATAAAATGCATTTACAAATTAGATTAGGTGATTTTAATGTTGTTACAGTTGGACATTGCGTTGTTTTGGATTTGAGCAATATCTCAAATTCTCCTTACTCTCTCTTAGGACATGAGGTCAGAGCTGGAGGAAAAACAGGAAGTGATGCGCTCTCTCCAGGAGACAGCTGATCGCCTGTGTCATGAGAACCACCCAGCCAAACAAACAGTGGAGGTGAGCTGTTGACCAATATGAACAATCTTCACTCACTGACCTAAAATTAGGCTGCATTTACACTGCAAGTCTTAATGCACAGATCTGATCTTTTGACCATATCCGATTTTTTTTGGCCCACCTGTTTATATTCACTTCAGACACAACTGGCAGTGTTGGGGAAAGTTACTTTTAAAAGTAATGCATTACAATATTGCGTTACTCCATAAAAATATTTTTATGGAAGGTAATGCGTTACGTTACTTTTGCGTTAGTTTTAAATCTGGACAGGGCTTGCTTGTTTGTTTTTAAAATAAAAAAGTTCTATTTTTGGCAAATATAAAAGCCTTTTCACACCAAAAGTGAAATGAATAAGCCCTCAGGCTGAAGGGAAAGTAAATTTACGTCCGTACAGTAGAATGCAGAAGAAGAAATTTCAACACACTTCAGCAATAAAACTAGTTACTTGAAAAAAGTAATCTGATTACGTAACTGGTATCCGATATCTGTGTTTACATTAATTCCTGAAAAAAAGATTGTCAGTGATCGCTTTACTATGCACATGGAAGACCCTCGGGTTTTGAATGGCTGTGCTATTAAAATTATTTATAGAATTCACGTCGAGTGGCCATTATTATTTACCAGCATGGACAACAGCTGTCATGGATGTTTTGCAGCACAAAATCTGACTGAACAGATAAAGACTGGAAAATAACAGTGATTTTCATTTGTTATTTTAGCTACAGCTCGTTAGAGGTAGAATTCTTTATTGAAATAAAGTAGCGCCAAAGTGATATTTATTTAAATGAATTCCAATGAATTAACCATAGAGATATTGGATATGTATCCAATTAAAATCAACATTTGGAAATGGCCCAGATCGGATGCAGAAATAATCGGATCTCGTGCAGATTTTTGTGTTTACATGTGTGCAACAAATTCCGATCTGTGTCAGATGTGAGCAAAAAATCAAATTTTTTTGTGCCAGTGTAAAAACAGCCATAGTTTGATATCAGATTTGGAACTCAGTCGTGACCAGTTGACCCTCTGATCACAGGCTTACAGTGCTGCCCTGCAGACGCAGTGGCAGTGGATCAAAGAGCTCTGCATATGTGTGGAGCAGCATCTCAAGGACAACACTGCCTATTTCCAGGTACTTTTCAATGGAATAGCATTCAAAATGACATTTTTAACATGGGGTTTTAATGACATGTTTTTGTTTAATAGTTTACGAGTGATGCACGGGACTGTGAAAGCTATCTACGTCAACTACAAGACACCATTAAGAGACAGTACACCTGTGATAAAAACAGTAGACTCAGTAGACTGGAAGACCTGCTGCAGGACTCCATGGTGGGTCTTTCTTCTTATTTAAAAAAAAAAACAGCTTTAAACATATTTTACGTATTTTATTTTTATTTATTGAATAAAAATTCTGATTATGCTGAAATAGCGCTGGTCGTAGGAGATTTTATGCTTTATACGTAGTTTAGGAATGTGAATATTTGAGCACAGTGAGTGCACAGGAGGTGGTGAGTGTCCTCACATGGGACAGATGGCACTATGAGAGAGGAGTTGCACAAGAGCAGGCAGAGCGATGGGCATAGCCTCTCTGGCCATACGGAAGAGAGACCCAGTCCGGCACAAGTGCATTGGAGTTCAACAAGGGAATGAATGCAGTTAAAAATTAGATCGAAGCTGGGATTTGTTTTTTGTTTTTTTACAAATGAGTAAAAATAACACTAATTCCTAGTAATCCACCAGCACTGGCTGTTATTCACACAGCTGAATTTAATATTTAAAAAATGTACTGTACTTAATACTATTATTACTATTTGTTCCAATTAACATGCGACTGATTAAATGCTTGTTTTTTTTTTCTTTAAAAACAAAAAAGTAATCATGCCATCATATTAAGAAAATGTTCTAGAATTGTTGCATTAGCTCATAATTAAACAAACATCATCAAACGTTTGTTCAGAATTAGGCATACTTTTAGTTATTTAAAATATTTATGTTAGACATAAACTTTAACCACTTTTTCTTGCTCTCCCTGGGGATGATTTTAAAGGGGTCATATGACGTGTTACAAGCTGATTGTGCATAGATAAGATCCCTGAAGTTGAAAAGACTAAAGTCTCAAAACCAAAGAGATATTCTTTATCAAAGTTAAGACTCTGCCACGCCCCCCTAAAACGGCTCGTTCTAACACGCCCCCACATATCTACCTCACTATGTGGAAATATTTGCATAATGCCGCCCAAATGTGCACGCAAAGAAAGAAGGCGTGGTTTCAGTAACCGCAGTTAGTGTTGAAGCAGCCATGTCAGGGAGACGCTGTGTGTTTCAGTGCGAAAGCAAAAGCACTTTATTTGGCCTTCCGAAAGTAGATGCATTTAGGAATCTTTAAGATTACTTACAACAGAACAGCAATGCATTTTATGGACGACCGTTTCATGAACCTAGGAGAGGAGGTAATTCTGACTTTGCTATGACAATCTATGGCGCTTCTGAATCAGCTACTGTTTTGTTATTAGTTTAAGTATTTGCTATTGACTGTTCAAATGCGGAGTGTTGCGCATCGTGTGTGTGTGTGTGCGCGAGCGAGCAAAAGAGAGAGAGAGAGCGAGAGAGAGAAAGAGAGAGTGAGAGAGAGCAAGAGAGAGAGAAAGCGCGAGAGAGAGAGAGAGAGAGAGAGCGCGAGAGAGAGAGAGGACCTACAATAATGTACAGTATTTGAAAAATAATGTGTTTTTTGAACATTAAAGCATGTCAACATATTCTGTTACACCAAATACACAAAATAATGATCTTTAAAAAAGCATCATATGACCCCTTTAATTAAGCATTTGATGTCTCAAAAAAAATGTTGATATGCCAAATAACAATTGATAGCCCTCAAATAAGGTTTGGCTTGTTTGCCATAATTTCAATTTGCAGTCAAATTTAATATCACATGTTAAATTCTTGCAGCGAGTGTAATGTTATTAGCTCTTCCTGTCGGCCTCTGCTTCCCAAAGTCAGAACTAATGAGTCCCTCATGAGCTTTTCATGTAAGTGTCATACCACATACTCATTAATTTTAGCACAATGAAAGCTAAGCAAATAATAACCCAGGAAAGAATATCAGTGATGGCCTTTCATTTTCTTAAAGCTATTTCATGACAAAAGTCATTAATCTATTATAGTGAGAGAAAACAAATATTTATCATCATGAAAGCACATTTACATTGAGTTTGTTTGACACAGGGCAAGGAAAAACAAGTATTAATGGAAGAAAATCCAATTATGCTGATTATGCAGAGGCTGAATTCAAACAAATTATTTGAAATATTCTGATTAATGCATTTAAATATTTATTGAATTAAGAGTTTATTGAACAATATTTGTTCTGTCTGAAAAAATTAATTATGGCCACTAATAGTGCAACATCAAGTTACTCTTCATATTTTACTGCTGTTATCTGTTTGGCTGCTTGATTGACTTTCTTATGTTTTATTTTTCAGGAGGAGAAAGAACAATTGATTGAATACCGCAGCACAGTGGCCAGCCTTGTAGGCCGAGCCAAGTCTGTAGTCCAGCTCCGTCCACGCAGTGCAGATAGTAACCTGGGCACCACCACGCCAATTCGTGTCATCTGTGACTACCGACAAATAGAGGTATAACATGCTCCAGATATCTCACCATCACAATTTGCTTTGCCTTAATTTACCACATCTCAACCCTGCATTGATCTTTTTGCTCTTGAGAACTGAGCTAAGATCACATTTGGGATATTAAAGTGATCCTAATTCAGTTTTTCTGAGTTTTATGTTTGTAGCCCACTCCTACCCCACCTGAACAAAAAGTCTTTTAGCTTTTACATCACTAGCCAGAGTCTGTTCACACATATTTAGTCATAAACCGCCCTGGAGCTGTGCAGGCAAGTATAATGGGAAAAGGTGCAATTGACCAAAATATATCCAGAAGATCTGTCCTACAGTATGTTTGCCCATTTAGCTGTTAGCAAAGAATTCTGGGAAAGTGGGGGTGTGGCATATCATGAGTGATGAACAGACATGCTATAGCATATCTAATCTGCCAATGTGAATATATGACGCTCTTCATTCACACATCACATACTCTATTTAAATGATGAAATGAGATGCTGTCATTTATTGAATATTAATGTGAATGCAGAATACTCATAAACACTCATTCACTCTCCCAGCTGTGGCCCTGTTTCTTTTCCTGATCATATTATCTCAGTCAGGCGAGGTCTGCTAAATGCCCAAAAGTAATCTTTTTCTCCCTCCCTATCCCCGTCCCACCCCCCTTTTCTCTGCCCTCCCCCAATGTTCCTCCTTTTCCTTTTTCCCTCCATTGACCCCCGTCTTTCTCTCTCTGTTCCCTCCTTCTCCCTTCCTCTTTATGTGTGTCTGCGGGGCTGGGCAAGGCCAACTCTCAGGTACTATTGCCGACCGTTCTCCTCCTCTGACCTTTGCTCTCTGGCCTGGCCCTGCACACAAGGGACCCCTGCTTTACCTCAGGCGTCCTGTACATTGTTAATGTGAAATAGCGCATTAATATTGTTAATTCTGTGTTTTTCTTCCAGCCCAATAAATCATTTATTGTCCATGGTGGGAGCATGTTGCATGTTGACTTGCGATTGTCATTTTAATTATATTGTATTTATCAGTCACAAGCAGGTGGTAACCCTCTGTTAGTCTGTAATTTCTTACCAATATGTAATATATTGCGAAGCATAATGTTCTCTGTGTGCAAGGGATAGGGTGAGAGTTGAGGTGGGACACTAGAAAGTGCTCTCACATTATATTTGATTTTTAATATGCTTAAATCACTTGCTTTTCATTTTATGTTGCCTTGAGGGTTATTGATGGCCTTTAGCTTTCATGTTAGCCTGGGCAAAATTAGGCTGAAAAAGCAACTGACATTAAAATGAAAAAGATGAGTGCTTTTGAATTTTTTTTGCCAGGTCAGTTGTAAAGATATGTTAGTGCAGTAAGGCATTATTCCATGAAATTCATATTTCACGTATTTCAGCTCATATGAAGGCCATTAGCATTAACATTTTATTCCTCATCCTTTGGTTAATATTTTGAATCCCTTTACTTTTTAATCAACATTGACCATCAGCTCTGTTTTTCAAATCCTCTCTCCCTTACCCATTATGTTTTTTCCATCCCTTTTTCTGTCTCTCCATCTTTCTCTCTTTCTCAGATCACGATCAGCAAAGGAGAGGAGTGTGTACTGGAGGATAACTCTCAGAGGACTAAGTGGAAGGTCATCAGTCCTACAGGAAATGAGGCCATGGTGCCATCTGTGTGTTTCACCATTCCTCCTCCTAATCAGGAGGCCATCGACACTGCCAGCAGGTACAGCACACAGAACCTCACAGGTTCCTTACAAACACGTTAATTAGGATCTCATACACAAGTAGGAACATGTCTTCGGTAATGTGATACATTTTCAAGTGAAACAATGTATGGCATAGAAATACTACGTTTATGCTATGGACATGAATTACACACACACAAAATGTTTTCACTTTGGCCCAATAAGTAGCCACCCAGAATGCCCTAAGTACCAGCTGCTACCCTAGCATTTTAGTGGCAAGTTTTGAATGGGCAGACAAGTGCTGTTATTGTTAACCAAAATTAAAACTATTAAAAAAATTTAATTGATTTAAAGGATAATTAAATGAAAATTTAATTAATTGAAATAAAGCTGAAATAAAATAAAAAATATTAGATGAAAAACGTAAACTTAAAATTTAAAATTAGAAATTTTGAAATAAAATAAATGTAGGTTGAAGTACAGTACTAAAATTACACAAAATAAAGCTAAATATACATATTTAAAAAGATGGAACAAGACAAAAGCACATAACAAAATGACTAATGACTTTACATTTAAAATGAAAACTGAGAATATAAAAATAAAAGCTAATTCAAAATATTAATAAATAAAACAATGGTATGTCCACAATATTAAAATAACACTGGGGTAAACGCAACTTAATTTTTCTTGGGAAAATAAAATACTGTTTTGTTTTTATTATTTTATTTATTTAGAATGATGAATTGTGCACTACAACCACTGATCTATAATAGAGAACATGCATAGATCAGTGACTACAACACAAACATCAATTATCAAGAATGAAAAATTGCATACATTTTGTATTGTATTTGTGTTATATTATATCATCTTTTCTATTGCATAATTAACTTTATAAACTATGTAAGATTATTTTTTTTCTCTTTCCATAGAATGGAGCAGATGTACCAGAATGTCATGTCTCTATGGCACCAACTGCATGTTAACATGAAGAGCGTGGTCTCCTGGCACTACCTGCAAAAAGACATACGAAATATTGCCTCCTGGAGTCTGGATACAGTTAGTACCACAAGTTTCACCAATTTCCCATATACTCTCTTTTCGCAACACTTTCAGAGGTTTATCATAAACATTTGTCTGTTTCTCTAGATGCGCTTACAGGCTCCAGCAGAGAGGCAGCAGACTTTAGACAACCTTGACGCCCACTTGTCCGACTTCCTTACAGACAGTCGCGAGAGCTGCCTTTTCACACCAACTGAGCGGCGTGAGCTAGAGAGAGAAGCTGAGAACTGCCGTGAACATTGCCAAACACTGCTGGTCTCTTTGGAGACAGGTAAGTTGTTATTGTGTGTATTAATTGCTTACTATGAAAGCATATGACATGGTGCTAAGTTTTTTTTTTTTTAACTCCACTTTTAGTGGAGAAGGATGAGTTGGCCTCTCGCGCTTACCTCTCCGAGCTGCAGAGCATCAAGTCCCATCTGGAGGATGCAGAGAGCAAACTGATGCGTGGCATGCAGACTCCACACCCCAGCACAATATCAGAAGTCGCAGACAATGCAGTTCACATAGCAGAGCAAGAGGTGAGGAGTGATCAGCACAACTACTCCCTCTACTGGTCAATCACCTCAATAACTGTGTATTAGTTCCAATCTGCACAACAGTTTTTAGCTGATGCACATAAATAAAGCAGTCCATAGTATCTGCAATTATGGAAAATACTGTAAATTCTACAAAAATCAGAACACTGCAGTATGTGTTACTAACAGTGATCAAATTGTTTATAGTTTACAAGTTTTGTGGTATTATTTATAGACTATTGTAATATGTATTCATGTTTTGAATTAGCTTTTATCTTTGTTTTCAATTTTCATTTTATTGCTAGAGTAGTTTTGTTATGTGTTTTTTTTTTTCATCTTTTATGTCTGTATAGCTGTAATTTATTTGAATTAAGTAATTTTTAGTACTTCAACTTAAATGTTTTTCAGTTAGTTGCCTCAGTTATCTGATGTTTATATTTCATTTTATTTCAGCTTTATTTCAGTTACCGAAAATGATTTAAAAGTTTTAGTTTTAGTTAGCAATAACAATAGTGACCTCATTCAGTGATTTTACTATCACAGTTTTCTTTCAGTTGTTGAAAGTCGCACTGATATAAATTCATAGTATACTATTTATATTATATATATATATATATATATCATGACTAGAAGGCTGTTTATGAATGCGCCTCTTATTGCAAGTTGAGTCATCAATATTTTTGTAATTTTTTGCTAGAAGAGAAAGACTGGCTTAAATGTGCATATTTGTTTAATTTTCAGATTTTATTTTCAGTCATTTCAATATTTTTTTATTTCATTTAATTTAGCAGTTCATTTTGTCAACTTTTAGGACTAGCTACATTACATGGACTAGAAGCTGCAAATGTCATTTAAATTGCATGTAGTCTGAAGAAAAAATAAATGTATTCTGAAGAATCTTTTAATGGTTTTCCAGAAGCTGCAGCAGGATCTGAAAGGTCTTCAGTCAGATTTGGGTGAAGTGTCTCGTCGCTGCGTGAGCTTCTTTGAGGAGAAACCTACCTCTTCCAGTGTGCCTGTCCTACGCTCTGAGCTCAACCTGGCTGTAGAGCACATAGAGAAACTGAACTCCCTCTCCTCTGTTTATCTGCAAAAGTTAGTACACAAAGTCATTTCAATTCATGTACTCTAATTAGTCATCAAGGCTTGTTTAGCCTTAGGGACAACCATAATTTGAGTGTCTGTTTCTCTGCATCTGCCAGATTGAAGACGGTTGATGTGTTGATGAGAAGCCTGCAGGCTGCAGAAAGTCAAGTGAAAAAGTATGAGAGTCGACTGAGTGAAGAGAATATTGTCCCCGCTGATACTGCTGCAATCCAGGCCTTTGGAGAGCAGTTAAATGTGAGACACGCAGACACATTCATATATTCAGACACATTCATAGCTAGCAGTTGACTAATATCTCAACCAAACCAACTAATCGCCAAAGCAATATTTGTTCATATGATATTATCCTTATAAGACAATATGTGACCCTGGGCCACAAAACCAGTCTTAAGTCGCTTTGGTATATTTTTAGCAATAGCCAAAAAAATTATATATACATCTCAATTTCTGAAAATTGACCCTTATGACTGGTTTTGTGGTCCAGGGTCACATATTTGTTTTATTCAAAAACATTTCTCTTAAACACAAAAACGAGTCAGGATTTTGCTACCTCAAAAGAAATAGATTGCTTTTCCACTATCTCTGACATTCACTAAAATTGCATTTTGCCCCCTAGTGGCAGTTGCACAGAACTTTCAAAATGGTTGTGCAAAAGCAGTTACCTTCTGCTTATTCACCAAGCTTAAATGAGTGAATAATAAAAGTATGAATATGTCCACACAAACAAATGACTGCATAGTACGTTTTCTAGGGCAAAAAATAGTTTTGGACATGATCACATTCTCCCATTTTACAGAAATAGTGTTTAAAGGGGTCATGAACTGCCTTTTTTATTATTTTGTACTGTTCTCTGAGGTCCCCTTATAATGTTATCAAGATTTGTACATCAAAAAACATCATTTAGAAGTAATAGGCTATTTTCTGTCCTGTTTTTAACCCCCCTCATCAGAAGGCTCTGTTTGAATACACGTGTCAGATTGTAGATTCGAGTCGGAAGTAAACGCCCACTGCTATGATTGGCTAACCGTTGTGTATGTTTGACAGCGTACATCCTTCATAGATGGATGCTGCTGTGATTTAGGTCAAAAATGCATAAATACTCTGTTTAACAGACAAAGCAAAAGTGAGCAAGTAATAAAAACAGTTACTCACACTTTTGTGTTGCGACATGACTGTCGGATCCAATATAGTCAGCACAGCATCGTCTTAGTTTCAATCTCTGAAAAACCTGCGTTGAATTGTGCCTTGTTTTTTCTAAACGAATCCGTAGTAAAATGAAGTGAACAAAACACCAAGTTCTTACACATGCAGTCTTGATCTTCAAATAAAGTTCATCCAAAGTTCATTTCTGAATGTTAGGATCAGAAGGAAGGCAATGTTTTTCCACAACTTGGCACTGCACAGTGTCTTGTTGTCTTTGGAGCCATCTTTATCGCTTGGTTTCTGCATAGACCTGCATTCCCTCTCTCATTATTTACCTACTACATGCATGAATCGGTGGGCGGGGCTAAACAGGCAGTGATGTAGAAGCAGGTGTTGATCTTCTTCTGCGGAGGCGGGGTTTAGCCACACTATTACGTCATAAAGTGGCACATTCCACCACCTGTCTTTTTGGCAGATTGGCTTCAATATAAGCTGTTTTTAGACTAACGAGAAAGTTTTGAGTTCTGAAACTTACAGGATGTTTTTATAGTACAATGACTTCCTATATGTCAAAAGATAAATGAATCATGACTCCTTTAAAGAATAACATAGTGTTTAAAGAATACTTCAAGATTATTGGTAGGCCTAATTCCAACCTCATGCTCATAGTTTTAATTGGAATACCTCACAACTGATTGGTGCGTTCAGTTGCAAAAGTTCAGTTTCAATATACCCAAAGCTCAAATCAGATCTGAAAACTCTGCAGATGCATATCATCAAAATTCCACGTAGCTCTGAAAATGAATAACTTCCAGTCTGTTGTTTGTTAGAGACAGTGGAAAGGCGACTTTACTGTTAACTTTTTGATTGCATTTCATACTCTGTATGTCACGCTGTTGCAGAAATGGCATTCAGAGCTGGAGGAGCAGAATCACATATTCAAGAGTCTGAGTTTAGAGGTCCAGCAGGCTAGAGAGGTCGGAAACCAGCTCAACCAACTGCACCCTGACCGCAGCCCTGAACTGGACCGCTACCAGGAGAAAGCACAACAGCTCACAGAGAGGTGGAGCGGAGTGAGCAGGCAAATGGAGACACGGTGAGTTGTTTCAAAGTCAAACTACCAATATTTTTGGTAATATTCCAGATTATAACACAAATCATAATGTCCTACAGGCAAGCGGATCTGGAGATGCTGGGTTCGGTGCTGCAGCAGTACAGAGAAGGCCACACCTCTCTCATCCACTGGATAGAGGAGACCACCGAAAAACAGGAGAACACACAACCCGAGCAGACGGACAGCAGAGCTTTGTCAGAGCAGCTCGCACAGCAAACGGTGAGAGGCGACACTTATATTGATGAATACTTCCACGTGTTGTAAAACAGATCAGTGTTTGATTCAGTATCTGTTCTTCTGTAGGCCTTGGTGGCTGAGATAGAACAGAACCAGGTCAAACTGGATGAATGCCAGACGTACTCTAAACAGTACTGCGCTGCTGTTAAGGTAAGCACTCTGTCAAAGTGACTAGTGTCGGCTACTGCTTACTGCTAGTCATTATGGAGAAATGGAAACTTAAACACTTGCTAAACAATATATATTTCTTCTCTTTCTTCTATTTTATGCATTAGGACTATGAACTCCAACTTATGACGTTCAGAGCTTTTGTTGAATCAACCCAAAAGTCTCCTGTGAAAAGGAGGAGGATGCACTCTTCATCAGATGTCATCACACAGGAGGTAAATGCAGAAAAACCAGGCTCATATGACATTAATTTGAGATTTATATTAGTTTTCATGTTGACATCAAATGCTTTAATCACAATTTTTTACTGTGTCTTAGTTTATGGATTTACGCACGCGATACACAGCTCTGGTTACACTGACAACACAACATGTCAAGTATATTAGTGATGCACTACGGCGACTAGAGGAGGAAGAGGTGTGTTATGCTTTCCTAAGCCTCCTACTTTAAGCTTTTTTACCTATGCACAAGTATTTGCATAATAAAGACAACATCAGATTTCATCATAAAATGTATGCTTAATGAAAATGTTTCCCCTTTGTGGTACAGAAAGAGGTGGAAGAGGAGAGGCAGGCACGAGTAGGCCAGGTCTCAGAGCTGCTCGGCTGGGTCAAGGGCCTACAGGAGCGTGCTGGCAGATCTGCCGAGCCATCACTTGCTGCACAGCAGGTACATTTCAAGTGTTGTCTATTAGAATATTACCTATTTTTAAGTACTCTACAGACCGTAGTGTATCAGTCAACACTGAGTAGATTGTATGTGTTAAGTGGCTTTGAAAATACTGTATCTGTCTAACTTCTAGGCTATTAGTGAGCAGTTAGCAGCTAAAAAAGAGGAAGTTGCTGAAGCTATCAGGAGCACCCAAGTCTTCCTGATGTCAAAACAGGCCAGCAAGTGAGTTTGCACTATACGACCTTCAACAGCGGTTCTCAGACTCTTCATACCAAGTGCTGCCAAGTCAGATCAATCAATTTCAGAGCATTTATTCCAGGTCACATTTGCTACAACTCAAAAAAAAATCTTAATATTTTTTGTTTACAGTAACCCCAGGCCACTTGGGGTTGTTCTGTATACAATAGTTTAAGAACAACTGCACTATATCCATATAAATGTCAAATATGTATGCACTTACTCAAACACAAACGCATACATTGTTGTTAATGAAGCACATTTATCTTTAGGCTGTCTCCTGAAGAGCACGCACAGGTGGTCTCCCAGCTGGATGAGCTGACGGCCACCTACACTCAACTGTGTGACAGTTCTGCCACACACTTGCAACAACTGGAGGAGCAGCTGGCCAAAGAGGAGAAGCGCAAGGTAGAGTTAGAGGGGCAAGAGAAAGTCCACAGTAACAGCAGTGTTCAACTTTGCCAAATGAGCTTCAACAGCAAAAAGCTTGTCTTGAAATGCTTCTGAATTATATTGCTTTGAATAGTGGTCTTCGTTATGGTCAAGTATTGTCAGTGTGCTAGAGATATGCTACAGCAGTGTGTATGTGTGAGCTAGAGCGAGTGAATCATTTTTGTGTGTTTTTATGTTGCCTGTCACGTGTGGTTTAACATTCATCACCACATTCATACATCTCACAGACATTGTCTTATTTAACAGTTATAAAAAATTAATAGCATGGTGTGAAATCTAAATCATTCCTATTTTCTACAACATGCCTGATATTATGTCATCAACATCATCCTTATTGTCATTATTAATCGAGCACATCTGCTCAAACGCAACTCATCAGCTCATTAGAGTAGAATAGTGTGACTTTTTGGCATCAGAAACTGCTTCTTTAGCCACTTTAGTGTCCATTGAAGCCACATGCATATTGTAGTTTAGCTCATTTCATTTAAATAAGGTACATATAAACATGTAAATGTAAAGGCATAATTGTCATTACATTCATATTGTTTTGTTTCCACATGCAGTCACAAACATTGTGTAGAATTGTGCACCCATACATACATCAGCCATTATGTAGTGGTTACTGTGTGAAGAATGATATGTTTGTGTTTGAATGGCTAGAAGCTAAAGATATAAACAAGGTAGATTCATCAGAAAGCAGTCGTCAAAATATTTTTCCTAGGGATTGGTATAGACTGAGCACAAAAAGCCAGTTATGCAAACCTCCACCTCACTCTTTGAGCATGATGTGTCCAGATCACAGCTATGTTTGTTTGTGTGTTTGTATGTGTGATATTGTCTGTTTTCAGTCCATGTCTTTAATACTGTAATTCTTTGTGAAATTTAATTCGCATTTTGCTTCAAAATCACTAACAGCTGCAGGGAGAAAATGTAAGACATCATCTCAGAATTGGGTGTAAGAAAAAAGTCGGAATGCAGGACTATCCTTAGTTGACTAGTAATAAAAAAAAAAGCATATATTCCAACCAAGATCTTCACACATTCATAGGTAAGTCTAAAAACAAATATTTAGAAAAACTCTACTCTGAAATTCAGTAGTAGAGGTATGAAAATGTAGATAGTCAGTCCCGGGCAGCATATCAGGCAGCTGGAGTGTGGCATGCAGATCGCTAACATCCGACTTCTCACCCTATCGCGTCTCAAACCGCCGAACCCTCGGCCTGTCAGTGTGTGTGCGTCTAAGGACCACCTCCCACGGTAAGTAGTGCTTGCTTTCTCTTACCGTTGCTTTCTTTCTGACCTAGCAATATGTTCTCAAGGTCCGTTCTCTCTTTTCTTTGGCCTCTTAGTAGTTTAAATGTTCAGTTTGTGCATTTTTGCATATTTTTTTGCACAATACAGTGCTATGCTGCCAAATGTTTTTTGCATGTTCAAAAGTAATATTTTTAAAGAAGATGATACTTGATATTTTTATTAATTTTTGAATGAATAAATGCATGAATGTTAGTATCAAGATGATTGCTTCTTATGCTGATTTAAGTTACTTCAGCTATGGTGGTGGGCATTTTTCTCTTTCCCTCCCAGTTAAACTGTGAATAAAAATACACTGCAAATTCAAATAAGAAGCGTTTTTTAAATTTATGATTTTTTTCTTTCCATAGGGCCAAGAAATCATCGCTGGAGTAATTGACCTTGGCACCATGGAAACCTTTCCAGTTTTCCAGGCAGCACAGCGTGGCCTCATAGACCAAGACACCTGTCATGTACTGTTGGAGGCACAGGTCGTCATGGGTGGTCTATTCCAGCCGGACTCCCCTGATAAACTGTCATTAGATAAGAGTCTTTCCAGTGGTTTGATTGATAAACATACCTACCAATCACTGGAAGAGTTAGAGACTGCCCTTGGTCTTGTCAACACAGTAAAATTTGCAGAGGGTCAGGAATTACCTGTAGCCACTGCTGTGAAAGAAGGCATCATAAAGGAGCTGGTGGGGCTCCGTATACTTGAGCTGCAGATAAGCACTGGCAGCCTGAAGTCTGGTTCCAGTGGAGAAATGGTCAGCCTGGATCATGCAAGGGAGAAGGGATTGTTATCCCCTGATCTTTGTCAAAAGCTGCAATCCTGTCTTCACCGGCGAGAACTTATTGATCCAAATACAGCAGAAAAACTAAGTCTGGTTGACTTTCAACAGCGATGTGTTCTCAAACAGGAGAAGGGCCTGCGCTTATTTCCAGTTAAACAGAAGCCAGGAGGAACGGTCTGCTTATGCTCTGGCAGAAAGGTGGGAATATTCTGTGCTGTTCAAGAGGGGCTTATCGACCGGCATGTCACAGTTCGACTTCTGGAGGCTCAGTTGTTTGCTGGGGGTATCACAGACCCCCGCTCGGGACACAGATTGACTGTTAATGAGGCTGTCCGGCATGGCCTGATGGATCAGGACTTGGCCTGCACCCTCATGACACGACAGCTACAAACAGGAGGAATAATAGATCCAGTCAGTGGGGAGCGTCTAGAGTTGGATGAGGCCATAAAACGAGACCTTCTCTCTCCTCGCATAGCCTTGCGTGTACTGGAATCTCTCCAGTCCTTTATGGCAATAATGTGGCCAGAATCAGGCGAGCTGATTCCTGTAAGTGAGGCGCTTCAGCAGGGTGTTGTCAATAGAGAGCTTGCTGCAAAAGCCTTGAGAAAACATCATTCTGTTGGTGCAGTATGTCTGCCTGAGAGTGGACAGGTGGTCCCTCTCCATCAAGCTGAGAAGATACTTAAGCCACAGGCAGTGGAGATCCTAAAACACATCCAGGTTCCAGATGTCCTTCCCCATGTGTCTCCGTCAAGTTCCTCATATATGAAGCGATTGAGTTCTGGATCTGCCTATTCTTCATCACCCCCTGCCTCACATGCAGATATCAATTATGACTTTTCCATCACGGAGGAAGGCAGGTCAGAAGAGCAGATTCAAAACCACCTTCTCAGTCAAGTGATGACACACAGCTACATTAATGCTCACTCAGGAGAACGCCTAGTCTTACTAGAACCAGAATTGGTAGAACTAATATGTAGAAATGTCAAAACCGCAAACCTTGCCAGACCAGTCCAACTCAAAATTTCTGACAACGTTAGAGTTATGCTGGACAGCAAAGATATGAGTGGGATTGAAGAGGAAAAAAATGAAGAACTCAAAATTTCACAACATGAAATTGCCTGCAGGGATTCTTATATGGAAGAGACTGTAGAAATGGCAGGGGAAGATCTTGCACTCTTGATGGTCACCAACAGAACCTTTAAAGAGCCTTTGCATAAAGTAGTTTTGCAAGAGAAAGTTCTATCATCAGAAGAGTATGAACAACCCAAGATAAAAGGTAAAATTGCCTGCAAGATAACTGATATAGGAGAGGCAGTAGAAAGAACAGAAGATCTAGCACCATTGACAGAAACAGACATCACAGAGCTTTCAAATGAAGAGATTCAACAAGAAAAGGTTTTGTCATCAAGAGACTATGTAGAACCCAAGATTAAAAGAGATTACACTGACAGCAGAAATACTGACATGGGTAGGACTATAGAAGGAGCGGGGGAAGAACTTGCATGCTTGACAGACACTGACCGAACTTCTATAGAGCCTTCGCATGCAGAGGTTTGGCAAGAGAAAGTTCTATCATCAAGAGAATGTGAAGAACCCAAGATTAAAAAAGATGAAATTGAGAGAAATAACACTAATGTGGGTGAAAGTATCGAACTGGCAGAGAAAGATGTTCCACACTTGGCGAGTAAAGACAGACCCTTTATAGTGCCTTCACATAAAGAGAACTTGCAGGAGAAAGTTCTGTCACCAGGAAGACATGAAAAACCCACGTTTTTAAAAGGTAAAATTGCCTGGACAAACACTGATATAGGTGAGACAGTTGAAAGAGCAGAGGAAGATTTTGCACCCTTGACAGGCACAGCTAGAGATGTTATAGTGCCTTTACATAAAGAGAACTTACAAGAGAAAGTTTTATCATCAGGACAATATAAAGAACCCAAGATTAAAAAAGTTGAAACCTCCAGCAAGGAGACTAACATAGGTGAGACAAAAGAAAGACCAGGGGAGCATGTTGCAGCTTTAACAGGCTCAGAAATAACCTTTATAGAGCCTACACGTGAAGTTGTTTGGCAAGAGAATGTTCTGTCATCAGGAGAATATGAAGAACCCATTATTATAAAAGGTAAAATTGCCTACAATATCACTGGTATGGGTGAGATGATAGAAAGAGCAGAGGAAGATGTTGCACCCTTGACAGATGCAGGCAAAGCTTTTATGGAGCCATTAAATAAAGTCAATTTACAAGAGAAAGTTCTTTCATCAGGACAACCCAAGATTAAAAAAGATGAAACGGTGAGCAAGAAGACTAACATAGGTGAGACAATAGAAAGACCAGAGGAAGATGTTGCAGCTTTAACAGGCTCAGAAATAACCTTTATAGAGCCTACACATGAAGTTGTTTGGCAAGAGAAAGTTCTGTCATCAGGAAAATATGAAGAACCTATGATTATGAAAGGTAAAATTGCCTGGAAGAACACTGGTATGGGTGCGATGATAGCAAGAGCAGAGGGAGATCTTGCACCCTTAACAGGCACAGAAGGAACTTTTATGGAGCCTTCACATACAGTTTGTCAAGAGAAAGTTCTGTCATCAGGAGAATGTGATGAATATACAATTTTAAAAGGTAAAATTGCCTGGAAGAATGCTGATGTGAGAGAGAAAATAGATAGAGAGGAAGAAGATCTTGCACCCTTGACAGGCAAAGAAGGAACTTTTATGGAGCCTTCACGTGAGGTTTGGCAAGATAAAATTTTGTCAGGAGAATGTGATGAATCTGAGATTAAAAAAGATGAAATTGACAGGAAGGAAACTGAAATGGGTGAGACTAAAGTAAGAGCAGAGGAAGATCTTCCACTCTTGACAGTCTCAGAAAGAACCTTTATGGAACCTTCACAAGAAGAGTACTGGCAAAAGAATGTTCTGTCATCGGGACAATATGAAGAACCCAAGATAAGTAAAATTGCCAGCAAGAAGACTGATATGGGTGAAACTATAGAAAGGACAGAGGAGTATCTTGCACCCTCAACAAGGAAAGGCCTAAACTTAACAGTGCCTTTTCAAACAAGCTCAACCCTACCAAAGACTATATCAGATAACGGGACACCCGCTCAGAATCAAATTATAGATTCAACACTAAATGAATCTAAAAATAAGCAAACACTTGACCTGGAACAGGCAGATAATAGTGGGGTATTTCTAAAGATAACAGAACAAAAAATGTTTGACATGGGTGAAAGCAGTGCACTTACTTCACATCAAGATACTGTAAATGTAGGACAATATGATCAGCTAAATATCAATCCAGATGAAGCCAAGACAGCAAAGCAGTCAGATGAACTGAAGAAAATCGTTGAACACAAGGAAAATAAAAGGATATTTGAACAACCTGGTAAAGATAAGAAATTATACCCTTCAGAAATTAAGACTTTGTCAGTGGAACTAAGTGATGATGATGTGAAGCTTGAGAGTATGGCTTTGGAACTGCAACAAAGGGGTCTTGTAACTGTAGGTGGCCAAAAAGTTATTCTGGATGAAGCTGTGGCACAGGGTTTGCTTCCAGGGCACACTGCTATGAAGCTTATGGAAAAAGCTGGTCTCTTTAGTGGTTTTCTGGATATTAATGCCTGTAAGTCACTTAGTGTTGAGGATGTGATGCAAGAAGGCCTGTTGGATGAGGACTTGATGGCCTGTGTGCTTCATTCAGAAAAGATTTTAGTCGGTGTGATTGATGTGGAGCATGGTCGGCACTGCTCAATAAAGGATGCTGCTGAGGCAGGCCTGTTGGACTCCGATACGGCTGCTCGTCTCCTTGAAGCCCAGGTTGTGTCAGGGGGAATAGTTGACCTACGAAGAGACAAGAAGTTATCAGTTACCCTTGCAGCCAACCTTGGGCTGATTGAAGATGGTAGAAAGGAGAAGCTTCTTGCACTGGAAAAGTCATGCCGGGGAAAATGTTCAGATCCAAATGCAGTGCAAACCAAGTTGGCGCTACAGTTACAAATGAAAGGAGTGGTGGACCCAAAAACCAAAAGGGCTGTCCCACTGGAACAAGCCCTTCAAACTGGGTTAATTGGACAGGATGAGGCTCAGACGATTTTATGCCAGCAGGTTGCAGAAGGTGGCATTGTGCATCCTGGCTGTGGTGTTCGCCTTGCTGTTGTGGATGCTCTACAACTGGGTCTCATAGATCACACAGTTGCTCCAAAGTTGATGGAACTTGAAAAGGCATTCAAAGGCCAAGAACCAAGTAGTTTGGATCAAAACACTTCACATCTTCAGGCCTCTACAGGTTCTATTTATGATGATGCATCAAAAAGCAGGATTACTCTGAGTGAGGCTGTTTCTAAAGGCCTCCTAGGTGAAGAAACAGCAAATAAAGCTATGGACTCATCCAACGTGAAAAGTGGATTGTTGGATCCTCATAAAGCTTGTATTGTGTCCTACTCTGAGCTGATAAACCAGGGTAAAATTGACATTGAGACACGACAGAGATTCCTTGAAGTGAGACCTTTCAGGGGAGTTCCTCATAAACAAACTGATGAAATGATGGCCTTACCACAGGCAATTAAGGCAGGCCAAATAGATCCCATACCAGCAGTGAGAATATTGCAGAGTCAAGCAGATACAGGGGGTATCATTAACATTTACAGTGGAGAGCGTTTGCCTCTTCTGGAGGCTATAAATAAATGCTTAGTTGATAAAGACATGGCTAAATGTATTGCTACAAATCAACTCTTGAAAGGGGGGTTGCTCAATCCAGCCAGTGGACAGAAGGTCTCCAGCATTACTGAGGCGATTGAATATGGGCTTATTTCTACTGAAATGGCTGCAGAACTTCAACACAGCATGGGCCTTGTAGATGAAGATGAGAAGAAAAGTTCTAAAATATCAGCCTCCTCAACGAAAGGAACTTCTAGTTCTTTTGTTCCTGAGATGATATCTGACCATGTCAGTCCTAATAAAATGTCACTTGAGAAAGGTCTATTGAGTATACCATCACATCTTACAGAGACTGAAATAAAAGATGCAGATCTTTGGAAAAAAGAGGAGCTTGAATCTTTTGACATCAGTCCTGATTTAGAAAGTAAGGAACAATTGGTTGATGCCGTGATGCAGGACAGCAATAATACATCATTGGAGGTTCTGACAGAATTTACTTTGAAAGCAGAAAAAAGACTTCAGCAGGCCATTAAAGAGATAAAGCCCACAGAAAGCGAACATATCAAATCACAGCCAATCCAAAGCCCTGAGCAACCTGAAGAGATGTCTGATTTCAAATGGCAAAAAGTGGAAGTTAAGAACTCAACAGCTTTACTTGACCACACCACAGAGATGGAAATCCAGAGTCAGACAGTCAGTGTATCTGCAGTTACTACTGCCATTTTATCAGAAAGCAGTGATAACCGCAAAGAACAATTCCCATCTACCGAGCAAACAATAGGAGGGACAGAGATCCAAAGGCAGACAGTAAGTGAACCGGCAATCTCTGAAGTCAGTTTCTCAGATGCCGATGATGGCTTGCAAAACAAGGAACAAACCCCATCTATAGAGCAAATAGAGGGGCATAGTTTCAAGTTAGAAGCAGATCAGTCAGTGTCCAAACCAGAGAAAATCAAGGACAGCCAAGAGACTGGATTGGATCCTTATGCTTCTACAACCACAAGGCCAGTTAAGGTATCAGGAAAGAAGAAAGGCAGAGGAAAAAATGGCAAGCAAGCTAAAATGGAAAGTGATGTAAAGCTACAAGTTTCAGAAACCTCAGCCAGAATTTCACCTATAGAAAAAGCAGAGGTTGATGGACAAGATGGCTTTACCACTAATCAAAAGCGTATTATGAAAGATGACAAAGAAAAGGTGGTTGAAGTACAGCAATCAGCGACAACCCATGGAAGTGGTAGCACTGCACCTTTGACAGGGAGTGATGAGACTGCGCAAGGCAAAGATTTGGAAATCGGGGTGGATAGAACTGCTAATGAAACTAAGACCCCCAAATGTGAGTCTGATCATGAAACCGATGAAAAACAAAAAGAGAAGACACAGAACAGTGTCACGACTTGCATGGCAAAAACCGACCAGAGTCACGAAGCTGTTGTGGTCTCTAAGGACCTTGGCACAGAGGTATCAGAAAAGAAGAGAAAGAAGAAAAGCAAAAGTAAAAAAGTTAAGCAAGTGTGTATTGTTGAAACAGAAGGTGTAGAGAAAAGAGATGATGAGACTGAGAAAGAGCAAAAGACGGTGATCCATGAGGTCCAACCTCAAAGCAATCAATCAGATGAGAAAGAAAGTATGAAGCAACTTGAGAAAGCCAATCAGGCAATGGCACAGAAGGAAATACTTTTGATGAAAGCTAAGGAAAGCATTCTTAGGAAGGTGTTTGAGCGAGGAGTGAGTGAAAAACAAGCTGCTGAAGAATTAGAAGCGATGCGTCAAGTAGCTAGTAATGAAGAATACCGCATTACCACCCAAGAGGAAACTATTGTAGAGAAGACAAGAACTAAGCCTCCTCAAAGTAAGAAGAAAGACGACAAACTACACCAGACGGGGCAAGAAATGAATGAAAGGGTTGAAAGATCAGTGCCAAACATTGCAGAGAATCTTCTACCTGGGTCTGATATTGATCCATGCTCCTCAGCTAAAACACAGCTTCAAAAACCAGAAGAAGATCAGCGTGACAAGCATACAAACACGGGATTAAGTGGAGATGATATGAATCAGAATATTCCATCTATGAAAACATCTGATGACATTGTGGACATAAACCAAAAAGAACTGGTTCTAATCCAGAATTTAGAAGGGGAAACCAAAGAAAGAACAGCAGAAGAACAAAGCATTGAGCCGTTATATACAGATGAAAAGTTGATAGACCCTATGATTGAAGTGACCTTGCCATCAAGCACTGCAGTGACTGACAGCCATACAATTGCTAAATCCATACCCCTCAAATGTGTCTTCGACATCCCAGTAATGAAGGACGCCAAAGCACTTCTATCAAGTGAAGTGTGTACTCCTTTACATAATACAAAAACAGCAGTGAAAGAGGCAAGCAGTGAAGTTCATCAAGAAATAATCGAAGAGCCCCCTTTCAGTGATTATGAAGCCACAGATGAACCTTCTATCCAAAAATGTAAAGTTTCTGGTCTACCCCTTATGGAGGTGATCTCAGAGTCTGATACCAAACAGAAAGAAGAGGTGGAAGAATATGCAGTGGCTTTAATGGAAAGGCAGTCTGGAGAAATTCAAATGAATATTGAACAAATAAGCAAAGACACTACAAGAGCTAGCAAGGTAAACAGTAGTTCTGAAGATCTTTCTTGAGGTTTTTGTATATTGTTTACTGCAGATCGATTCTTTTTAATCTTTTCCTTTTCTTTTCAGTCCTCACTGGCTCGCCAAGAGTGCTTAGAACATGACCAACAGATTGTGGCCTTGCTTTCTATGGTGGGACACATTGAGGTCCGCCTAAAGCAGCAGCAGCAACAGTCCGTTGGTCGAAGTCTCTCCACACTTGATGACATAATCAAACAGATAGAGGTAAAAGATTTGTATTGCAGCAAATGTATGATATGTAGCAAATTTAACAGGTTCTTTAAGCTTACACATGCTGTTTTTTTTTCATTTAATTCTCTTTTCAGATGCTTTTTTTGGAAATTAGTGACCTGGAACCAGAAGTGCACAAGGAGACTGAAGCAGCCACACAGCTGCTGGAGTCTTACCCTCAGGATGTTCCACCTCAGCTGCTTATAGCCCTGGAAAAAGATGGGCGAAGCTTAGCTCGGGCTTACAGTGCAGCAATGGACCTTGCCCAGAATACTTTGCAGGGGTTACGAGAACAACGTGATGCACAAAACGTAATAAAAATTCCTATGATATTTAGTTTAGAGAGTTTGTTTTTCATGACAGAAAAGTTTATTTTAAATCTCTTTGTGTGACTTATATGTTTTTATAGGAAGCTGTAAGCAGTCAGCTGAAATCTTTACAAGAGCAAGCTGACAAACTTCTTAGCTGGCTTAAAGATACTGAGACGCAAATGCAGGAAGAAACAGAGGTAGATGGACAAACGGTGGCCGAGATCACTCGTAAGCAACAGTTGTGCGAGGTAAGACATCAACAGTGATGATATCCTATCTAGCTTTTACAGGACACATATTTACATTTGTAGTTACAGTGATGGCATCTTTTTCACAGTCATTCTTTTTTTCTCCTTACAGATGTTGCAGAACTCCCTCGCTGCCCGATCCAATGAAGTCAGCAATGTGGTGTTCAATATTCAAGTGTTTATCTCCGAGCATGCTCAGGACCTGTTGCCTGATCAGAGCAGGCATCTCCTTGGACAGCTGGAGCAGCTACAGAGGGTCTTTCACCAGGCTGTTGGTCTCAATCATGCCAGGGCAGAGGCACTATCAGCCCAGCAGGCGAGAGAGAATGAACGAATGAGGAAAGAACAGAAAGAAAAAGAAGAGAAAATGGAAAAAGAGAAACAAACTACAAGGGATAGAGAGGTTTGCAAACAGATGAATAAATGCTTGTGCTGCCAAATTAAAAACAAGAATATTCAATTTTGCTTTCAACAGACTCACAATCATTCAACTGCGATAAAGGAAAACTTTTAATGCATTAAGAACAGAACATTTGTGGTAACAGTTAACCACACTACTGATGCATGCATGAATACTTATTAGCATGAATGCTGCATTTAAAAAATGAAAATAATGTTCACATGCATGTAACAGTATGATCTACTTATTCGGTTAATTTTACAGCACTATAATACTGATCTGTTGTTTCAGTAATGCTTCTGCAGGAATCAACAATAACGACTTCTGTCTGCTGGCCAAGTCAAGCCTTAGTTTAGATTTTAGTTGTCTTACACTAAAGTCTAATGCCTAAAACATTTATTTTTTAAATACATTTTTATATCATGTTTATTTATAAATTAATATAATTTATAATATAATTAATAAAATTTTACAGCTATAATGTATTGAAAATGTGCAGCTATGCTGTACAGACTGTACATATGTTTTATGTTATATTTTGGAGTGTATATAATTCTCAACTGATGCTTTCAACACTATCACAAGTCACAGTTTTGACAAACACTCATGTATGTTATCCAGCTAGATAACATTACCTTAAATCAATAGAATTCCTTATTGTTGTGCTCTGTTATACAGCCACCTGCATTTCAAACTTGAGTGTGCTAGCTGCATTAATGAACATAACATGTATATTAACCTGTCTGCCTTGCTCTTACAGATTGCCACAGAAGACACATTTGGAAAGCACTAAAGATTTAAATGTAGCCTCATTTTATAGCTTGCTTGTTTTTTAACCTTTCTTTTTAGTAAAAGAAGAAAATATCTAGCTGAGTTCTGTTATTTGTCCTAAGGTCTTTGTATGTTATGTTTCTGCTTCACTGGCCTGTTTTTTTTTTTTTTTTTTTATGTTTGGACACATCATGCTCAACCAGTGTACGTTGTTTACTTTGTGTGAAATCTGGCAAGTGTGAGAGTTTGGTGGGGTAAAAAGAATAATATGATGAATACATAGAAGTTTAGGAGAATTATGATTATAATTGATCACATGCAAATCTTTATCACTGTTTTTACCTCCTTTCTTACCGTGGATGTAGGTTGTGCAGCAGCAGAAGTCAGAATGCTCTCAAAAACTGGAGAATCTCACTATGTGGTTGGCTGGTGCTGCCAGCCTCCTGGCCAGTCAGAGAGTTGGAACTGAGTCCGATGATGTGAACGAGTTACAGCAGAAGCAAAGAGAGCTGAAGGTGCGATAAAGAGACACATCTGACATTTACTTAATGCAGCTTTATTACACAATGTCTTACATAAGACATTACTTCTAATGTTTGGTTAATTGTTTGTTTGTTTGTTTTTACCCCATAACTATAGGAGGTGGAGAAGGACCTTCAGACCAAAAGTGACTTGTTGACTGAGACTATACGCTCAGTGGAGGAGTTCCTGTCCGATCGGGGTGATAGTTTGAGTCCTGAAGAGATGGCCAAACTACAGGGGACTCTTTCACAAATGAAAGAACAGCACAGCTCACTTACAAACTCAGTCCGCTCTTCACTAGCTAAAGTAGACACTGCCATTGTCACAACAGTGCAGCAGAACACACAAAAAGTAAGCAGTTCACATTTTGTTCTCTTTAATTTGTCAGCATTTGTTATTCATTGTTTTAATCATTATCGTATTTTCCTTCTGCCCAAGGCTAAAGCAGAAGAGCAGATGCAGGAGACACAGGAAAAAATAGACACACTTCTCAGAGAATTGGCATCACTGGATGACTCAAAGAGGAGGTCACTTGGCAACACTGTCACTGACACACCATCATCTGGACCACCAGAGAATGCTCTGAATTCTCACAGTGACATGCTTCAGGTCAGATTCTTAAGTAGATGTTGATCATTATCAGTTTTACCAATATGGCAACTCAATTCAGTTCTGCCTTTTGACATTTTGCATTTTGTTGATTCCACCAGACTGAGCTGCAACAGTTACAAGCTCAACAGGCTCACCTTCAGCAGGTGGCCCAGTCTGTCCGCTCTCTCCTGGAACAACCTGACTCCAGTGTGCCACCAGGGGAGAAACAACGCTTACGGGCAAAACTAGACCAACTACAGAGTCAGCATCAGGAGCGCCTTCAGAACTGTCAGGACAGGCTCAGGCAGACAGATGCCCTCAGAGATGAGTTTGCCAAGTTTGTGCAGGAGCATGGGAACCTGGGGACGTGGTTGGATCAGAGTGAACAAGAACTACGTACACTCGGGGAAGGGGAAACTGATGCAAAGGGTCTAAAAGACAGGATAGAGGAGCACAAAAAGGTATCAAAATATGGTGATGTCTAACATAATACATTTACTTTGTGGAGAAAGTAAAATACCTAGAATGTGTTTCTCTGTATTATACAGCTTGCAGAAGACGTCATCTGTCACAAAGCTGATCTACGCTTTGTGACAATCTCTGGTCAGAAGGTTCTGGATTCTGTCCAGGGGGCCTTGGAGAAGGTGGGCAGTACGGATCCAGCTCTGGAGGAAACCAGACACCTAGTGAGTGTCAAGCTCCAAGATGCCACACAGCGCTACAGTTCATTACACAGCAAGGTGGGAACAAAACAGCTTTGTATTCTTTCAGTCAACAATGGGCTGAAGACATACTGACTCTTGTGTGTTCATTCTTTCAGTCCTCAGAACTTGGCACCCGTCTCTCAGGTCTCCTGGAGCGATTCCAACACTACCAAGATGAGGCTGGTTCTTTAGGCTCCTGGTTGAGCACTCAGGAGCAAAATCAGAGTGTATTTAAACCCAGCCGAGAGCAAACGGACACTCAGACATTGCAGCATACTCTCAGTACTGTACAGGTTGGATTATTAATGCTTTTCTGGCTAAAATATTTGAGGAAAGCTTAGAAACAACGTTACTGGATGGATAAACTAATGGAAATGATCACCTAAGCAAAATGTAGTTTCCATACTCTTAGGAATCATCATAATTAATCACCTTTTTCTTTCTTCTGCTGTCTTCTCTCAGCTGTTGCAGGATGAGTTGGCAGAGCATTCGGTACAGCTTGAGAAAGTCAAGAGGGCAGGTAAAGAGCTGGTCAGCACTCAGGAGTCCCCAACTCTCAAAAATGCAGATATTAACAATCTTACAGGTAATTTCATTCTCAATATCAGCAGATAACTTAGTTGAAAGAGTGTCATTTTGTAGGTTCATTCCACCATGCAAGTATGGACATGCACTGTCGTTGAAAACTTTTTTAGATGTTTTTGAAAGAAGTCTCTTATGCTCACCAAGGCTGCATTTATTTGATCAAAAAATCGTTAAATAATATTAGTACAGTTCAGAATAACTTTTCTATTTTAATATGTTTTAAAATGTTTTATTTTTGAGATGGAAAAGTTGAATTTTCAGCAGCCATTACTCTAGTTTTCAGTGTCACATGATCCTTCAGAAATCATTGTAATATGCTGATTTTGGGCTCAAGAAACAATTTGTATTGTTATTAGTGTTGAAAACAGCTGTGCTGCTTAATATTGTTTTTTAGAAACCGTGATACATTGTTTTTCCTTAGGAGTTCTTGATGAATAGAAAGTTTAAAAGAGCATCATTTATTTGAAATAGAAATATTTGTCCCCAACATTTTAAACAACAGTTTGTCTTTTTGAGCATTCAACCCAACATGGCAACATTGGCTCAACCAGTGGCATTTTTCACAACTATCTGTATCTAGAATATTTGTTGACTGGTCAATCAAGGCACTGTGATGTCAAGCATTTTATTTGGATTGATAGTGTCACTTATAGTCATTATCTCAAAATAACCTCTTAAAAGTAATACAATACATGATCTAGAATTAATTTTGTGCTAATAATATTTTTGATATTATCCCTATATTTTAAACTTCCTCTTGGTAATTTCAGATGCTCTGGAGAAGCGCTTTGAAACCCTGTCTAATTCAGTGTCAGTGAGAGCTGAACAGCTTCAAACCGCTGTTGCCCAATCAGTCAGCATTCAGGAGGGACTTAAAGCACTGCTGGCATGGTTAGATGGACTTCCTTTATCACCTGGCACAGTCCAGCCCACTGCTCAAGCAGTTCAGGATGCCCTGACACAAAATCAGGTATTTTGTTAAACGTACCATCACGATCATCAGTATAAGACATAATTAAAAACTTTCCTTAACCAGGAATTATGTTTTCTTCAAACATGGCACTTCCCCCTCAGAAAATACGTCAGGAACTGCTTTCAAGGCAGGGCAGTGTGGATGCAACCCTGGACTCTGTGTCCAAGCTTCTGAAGTCTGCAGATGCATCGACAGCGTCTGGCCTGCAGGGGGCACTACAGGACTTGAGTCAGCGCTACACAGCGGCCCAGGCGAAACAGACTGAAAGAGAGACTGAGTTGCGGGGACTTTTGCCCAAGTTGGAGAGCTTTGAGCGCCAGAGTGCAGACCTCCGCAGCTTTACGCAGAGTCGAGAAAGGGCTCTCAGCCCAGTAGGCCAACCTGACTGCAGCGTGGATGACTACAAACAGACCATAGAGGTTAGAGAATTAGGTTTTTGACATCTTTGGCCACAGATTTACGTACTTTCTGAAAGATTACATGTTTATTGGCTGATGTCCGATCATTGTCATCATTTCTGTCTTTTCCATTAAAGGAGGTGAGATCAGAAATTACCCAAGAGTCAAGTCAATTAAAGTCATTTGTTGAGCTTGGTTCAGACCTAAGCAAGTCTGGGATCCTTGCCAATGCACAAAGCCTTCGGGACACAACCAAAGAGGTTTCTGAGGACTTTGCACGCTTGGAATCCAATGTCAATGAGAGGTCAGTGGAAAGAGTTGTGAAAAAATTTATTAAACCAGTGTTATTTTAGTATTGTTTTTTGTATGATTATAATTATTATTCATATTTTGAATTAGCTTTTATTTTTATATTTTCAGCATTTTAATTTTTAGTTATTTTTTAGTAGTGTTATGTGCTTTTGTCATTTTAAATAATAATAATTAGGGAAAGGTTTTATTTTTATTTTTTCAGTTTAGTGAATGTAATTCTTCAACATATTTTAAATTTATTTCAATTAGTTGCCAAAGCAACATCTAATTTTTATTTAGTTTAATACATTTTTTTTTTTATAATTTTATTTCAACTTTATCATTCAGTTGACAAAATGTTTGAAATAGTTTTAGCTAGCAATAATAACAACCCTGTCTTCCACATTTAACTTCTTTCTCCAGACTGGAAAAAGAATTATAGCTGTAATGAAATATTCAGGATATTGTAATATTGTCCCCCTTAATGTCTATGGCAGTTACAGTCATGAGTAGAATAGTTAGTCTGTTCTAAGCTATTCTGTGTGTCATAGTTTCATCTTGAAATGTGATGCCCTGCCAACTCTAATTGCTTTGACATTTGACATGTGACAAAAATAAAGACAGTATGGACAGGGTCAGAATACTCTGCGCCATAAAAAAATAGCATCATGCTAACCCAGTTTGACACCACTGTATCCGGCGTTATGGAAACCATTTGGCCACATCCCTCCTTAAGATGCCAGACTGGGGCTCCAAGCATGTCAGATGTCCTCGGAGACGGCTCATAAAACAGTCGGTCATGTGTTCAAGTCTAAATCCACTCCACATATCTCTAGGAATACTTGTGAGTGGGAAGGGGGATTATTGTAGTATAAACTGAATGTAAAGGGTAACATGTTGGGACATGGCTTCTGACCTAACTGCTGCTAACAATGGTAGAGAGGCATGCTGTCCACATTAAGAGTCTGGAGTGGAGTCTGGCTCTGGTTAGTATTGCACGCATTGTCCTGATCTATCACCATGACCTAAAATAGTAGCATACAGTGTTGACATATTAATAGGAGGTCAAAGATGTCTGGTTGTGTCCTTTTACAAGAGATTTTTCTCTTCTGGTGGTTTAGATAGGTACTCTGAATTTTTACCTCATTAAAACATTTTAAACTAAGAAAGGAATAATTCATTTGAAAACTGAGTACAAAAGCTGTTTTATTTTACACTAAGTAAGTTGCCTCATTGGAGCCAGCATTGTGTTACCATTAACAAAATTGAATATTTTTTTGTTGATATTCATCTGACTTTTTCCTGTGTCCTTCACAGATTTGATTCTATCCAGAGCTGCGTCCAGCAACTGGCAGAGTTCCGCTCTCGCTCTGGCTCCCTCCTCAGGTGGCTGCAGACAGTACAAGAACAACTTCCTGCCAAAGAGCCCAACCTAAGCACAGAAAGCCTGCAGAGAAGAGCACAGCAGCTTAAAGTAGGGCTGCAGTTCTCTCTATTTACAGAGTTCTGACATCAGTTTCTGTTTTTAGTGAGGTGAGCTGTAATTAACACGTCTCACGAATTTACTTGTAGGATCTACTCACAGAATGGGAGACCCAAGGAAGCCACGTTCAGGAGTTGAACAAGACCAGTTCACAACTGGAGAACTTGATTATTAACATCACATCTCCCAAGAACAAGACTGGTAGGCAAAACAACATCGTGGAGGTTCAGGGCCAGGGCTCCTTTTTTTCTGTAGCTAGTACTTCATGTTTCTACTATGAATATATTTGGACTCCAAATCACTACTTTTAGAGAATAATTCACTCAAAAATGGAAACTGTCATCATTTACTCATCTTCATGTCATTCAAAACTAGTAAGACTTTCCCTACTAAGAGTGCCCTACTAGAATATATATGAAGCATGAGCAAAAACGCTTGATTTGTGTTCCTGATTAAAACAGTTTTATGGTGCTTTTGCACCCTTTTCCAATGAATTTTGTTACTACATTGAAAAGAGCAACTGGTACATTATTAAAATTTTCTCCTTTTGTACTTCCAAAGTCATACTGGTTTGGAATGACATGAGGGAGAGTTTTTGAGTGAACTGTCCCTTTAAGCATCTGCCACCTTCCAAACTACTAATTTTCAGCATATTATGTTTGTATATGTGTCTCTGTGTCTAAATCCTGTGTTGAGTATGTCTAGCTGCTTGTGTATGTGTGTGCTGCGCCAGCATGCCTGTGAATTATTGTGGCGTTGTCTGAGCGCGTGTCTGTGTGTCTTTCTCCCAGGTGTTTCCCAGCTCAATGGTGCTTCCAGCCCCAACAGTGTTAATGGCATTCACACCTGTAAAGGTGAGCTTCCTCCACACCTTTAGCCAGTGAGCTGTGCAGCATCCTCATCACTGGAAGCTTTTCTCTATTAGACATTTCCATTTGTTTTCCCCTCTCATTTCTCTTCCTCTTCACCCTTTTACTCACTCTCCTTATTTTTCTTTGCATTGCTTCTTGTCCTGTTCTGTTAGTTTGCTCTCAGAGTAAGTGCAGATTAGTGTCATCTGTCTTTGTGCATATGACCAATGTGTCCAATCATTTAGGCTTTCTTTCACACTGACAGTGTACATAAAGCTGAGGACTGTTGACACTGTTCACATTTTGCAAGTAATCAGTTTGTCAGGTCATTGTTGTCAATATCCAATGTATTGGTTTCCATTGTAGTGCATCAACAAAACTGCAATAGTAGTAATGTAATATAATAAGTAATGTCATGTATTTTTGCGTTTTGGGTTTTTTTTTATGGAACTTCACACATGAGTCATGGCATGTGTGTGTGTATATATATATATATATACACACACACACACACATATATATGTGTGAAGTTCCATAAAAAAAAACCCAAAACGCAAAAATACATGACATTACTTATTATATTACATTACTACTATTGCAGTTTTGTTGATGCACTACAATGGAAACCAATACTGAATTTAAGAATTTGTTCCAACAGCTTACTCATTTTTTCCCTCTTTTTAGGAAAACTGTGGCCACATTGTACTAATTTGTTTTCTTATTTTTATTAACTAAATTAAATAAATCAAAACAAGGAAACAAATTAGTACAATGTGGCAATGATTTACCTAAAACAAAGGAACTAATTAATCAATCATGTCCTTGATTTAAATAAAACAAGGGCATGAATTAATAAAACATGTCCACACGACAAGTCGTGGAGCATATTCTTAATTTGTGGCCACAATAAATATATTATGTTCCGCATATCATGTGCAGAGCTCCATATTTTGTTCTTCACAGCTGAATGGATTTTACTACAGTCAAATTCTAACCCTCAGCTTATACAGTATATCACTGCTTGAAAAATAGCACAAACATGATGCAGTTTTATAATTATGTGGCCTTGTCATCGGGCTGCTGTGACTGTACTTACCTCAACATTTCTTCACTCTTACCCTCAGACTTGACTGAGATCCAGGTGGCAGTGGCAGATGTGAACTGCAAGTATGAGCAGCTGGGCAGTGACATGAGGGAAAGGAAGGGTAGGCAAGAGGCCTCTCTTGACCTGCGGCAGAAGGCCAGGCAGGGCTCTGAGGTACTCATCCAGTGGCTGGGGCCCCGTGAAGAGAGCCTGGCACAAGGGCAGACCGCCTCACCTTCTCGGCCAGAGGCGGTGCGTGCTCAAGCCCAAGAAACCAAGGTAACATTTTGAGAGAATTGAATACATCTGTAACAGGGGTCTCAAACTACAGGCCCCCACAGAATATATATGAAATAGTTTATCTGTAATCAGGCAATTCATTTTCTGTAACTTAGTTTTGTCTTTAATGTTATCCCATAGTTCTCTAAAGCAGTGTTTGCCAACCAGGGTGCCGTCTGTCGAGAGCAGGGGTGCCGTGTAAAAAATTATTTTTTAACATTTTGAAATTGCTAAAATGTTCAAAAAAGCAGCTATTATATAATATCCATTTCTGATGTCGCCAATAATTAGAGATGCACTGAAATTCCGGCTGCCGAAAATTAGTTCACCGCTCAGGTTTCACTTTCACGTGGTGTGACGCTCTGTGTATTATCCCGCTCTATGCGTGTGTGTGCTCCGCTCAGTCGCTCACGGCCCATGTGAGTGCTCCACTCGTATACCGTTCATGCTCATCGGAACAGCAAAGTCCACTCAAAAATCGAGCTGACAGGAAACATCTATGTAGTACAGTATTGTTTCTGTTTGCATCTGAAAAACTAAAAAGCAATTTATTTCATTTGTATGCCTATCGTTATTTTTTATTTGTGCTATCATTAGTAATTTCTTTGTTTGTTCTTATTTTATTATTAACTGCTTAGCCTCCTTGTCATTTTGTATTCAATTCAAAGTTTTAAATCTCGTGCTACTGCAACAAAATTACCCAACTGTAAAATCAAAAATACATTGAGTGAGCAAAACTTTGTTTAATTACCATTACAACTAGCTATCTCACAATGTTTACATATAAATAAAAGCCTACATTAAAATCTGTCATATAAATTGGTCTCTTCATTAGAAATTAGCTTACTGATTGCCACCATTGATAGACACATTTTTTTTATAATATTAAAAATATCTGTATGACATTATATTCTGCAGTTCTTCCCTGTTGTACCGAATATCTATACTTTTCAAATTATCATATCGAAGTTAGAAATTCAAATATTGTGACAAAATTAATTTTGTAGGGTGCCACAAATTTGTTACAATTTCCAAAGGGTGCCGCGACTAAAGAAATGTTGGGAAACACTGCTCTAAAGGATTATTAAAGGGGTCATGAACTGCCTCTGTTTTTATTTTGTACTTTTCTCAAAAAAAAAAAAAAGTTAAATATCTTAACCCTACTGTTAGACCTACCTGAAAAACTAAAACGCAATTTATTTAATTCGAAGGCCTGTTGTTATTTTTTATTTGTGCTATCATTATTCATTTCTTTATTTGTTCTTATTTTATTATTAACTGCTTAGCCTCCTTGTCATTTTGTATTCAATTCAAAGTTTTAAATCTCGTGCTACTGCAACAAAATTACCCAACTGTAAAATCAAAAATACATTGAGTGAGCAAAACTTTGTTTAATTACCATTACAACTAGCTATCTCACAATGTTTACATATAAATAAAAGCCTACATTAGAATCTGTCATATAAATTGGTCTTTTCATTAGAAATTAGCCTACTGATTGCCACCATTTATGGACAAAATTTTTTTATAATACTGAAAATATCTGTATGACATTATATTCTGCAGTTCTTCCCTGTTGTACCGAATATCTATACTTTTCAAAGTATCATATCGAAGTTAGAAATTCAAATATTGTGACAAAATTAATTTTGTAGGGTGCCACAAATTTGTTACAATTTCCAAAGGGTGCCGCGACTAAAGAAATGTTGGGAAACACTGCTCTAAAGGATTATTAAAGGGGTCATGAACTGCCTCTGTTTTTATTTTGTACTTTTCTCTGAGGTCCACTTATAATGTTATCAAGATTTTTACATAAAAAAACATCATAATTTTGTCCCCCTAGGGGAATAATAGGCTATTTTCTGTCCTGTTTTTGACATACCTCCCCCTCCCCCTCTTCAGAACGCTCTGTTTGAATAGGCGTGGCGGATTGTAGACTGGGAAGTAAACGCCCACTGCACTGCTATGATTGGCTTGTGTATGTTTGACATTCTATGTCACTTCACAGATGGACGCTGCTGTGATTTAGGTTAAAAACGCATAAATACTCAGTACATATCAAATTATCTATTTAACAGACAAATCAATAGTGATCACGTAATAAAAACAGTTACTCACACTTGTGTGTTGCGACATGACTGTTGGATCCAATATAGTCGGTACAGCATTGTCTTTTAGTTTCAATCTTTTTGAAAATCTCGCGTCAAATTGTGCCTTGTTTGTAAATGAATCTGCGGTAAAATGAAGTGAACAAAAAGACAGAGTTCTTACTGACGTGGTCTGGATCTTCATTAAAAATAAAGTTCATCCACTCTTTCCTCTTTCTTTTCCAACACAGCATCTTGTTGTCTTCAGAGCCATCTTTATCGTTTGGTTTCTGCGTAGACCTGCGCGTTCGCCTCTCGTAAACACTAGGCTACATGCGTGAATAGGTGGGTGGGGCTAAACAGGCAGTGATGTCGATCTTCTTCTGCGAAGGCGGTGCTTATCTACAGTATTATATCATAGAGTAGAACATTCCAAAAGCTGTCGATTTGGCAGAGTTTTGAGTTCTGAAACTTACAGGATGTTTTTATAGTACAGTACAATGACCTCTTATATGTCAAAAGATCAAGGGAATTTTGATTTCTCAGTTCATGACCCCTTAAAACAGTAGCCCTAGCCATCATTCCATTACATTGTGACAGACATCTGACAGACAGGCACCTGTGTCCAGGTTTTACTTACTGAGCTTGCCGACCATTCTGGGAAAGTGGAGGATCTAAAAAACATTCTCAATCAGCTAATAACAGATCATCCTGATTCTCCTGAAGCTGAGACTTGGAAACGTCAGCTTGAAGACATAGGTCAGTAATGTGTTTTAAGTTAATTTTCATTTAATGAACTTGTCCCGGTACCAATAACTAACTATAACAACAGAATAGTACATTAATATTAATTTGCTGGTCACAAGGCGAGAGTTGGGTGCAGGAAATGGAAGGCTGAAAATAATGTATGCTCCAAGAAAAGCTCTGACCTTCAAATCAAATATCAAAGTGATCAAAGTTGTCAAAGTGCAACCTGTGCATGCATTTTTTTAATCTATTGTGTTTTAGTATATTTATTAATACATTCAGATGCAGGATATTGCTCTCTCTCCTAGACTCACGGTGGACGAAAGCCAATCAGACTGCAGCACAGAGGCAGACTGAATTGGAAGCGTGTGCTGATAGGCTGGGTAGTTTTGCTGCAGCAGCCAGTCAGCTAGGACCATGGCTACGAGAGAAAGAGCTGATGATGAGCGTATTAGGCCCACTGAGTATCGACCCCAACATGCTCAACACACAGAAACAGCAAGTGCAGGTAAACTAATCTTCTTGCTTTTTCTACAAAAAAAATAGTAATTAAACTTATGCTCAGGGCGTTTTTGGGTATTTTCGCCTAAATTTGACATACTCAAATTCAAATGTTTACCCTACACACATACAATGGAGGAAATGAAAAAAAAACAATGTTTAATTATTTCAGGATGCACAAGACTGTCTACATTAGGGCTATTAAATATCGTATGCGATTTATCGTGCAGCCCTAGTCTACATTATAAAATATATCTGGTCTATCACAATCTAAAATAGAATCCATATCCTCCAGCTTTATATCATTCCATGCGCACTTATGATATGGAGAGCGCGTCTCTGGCAGAAGCGCGTCTATTGCGCAATCTGGACAAAACGCTATATATCTCACCGATGGAAGCACGCAGAAACGTGAAAATGGTCTTGTTTGAAAGAAGAGATCCTAATCTAAAAGATAATATAGAGTATATAGATATTTGTGGCTGTTTGTGGCTGACTGAAGCAGTGCTACGAGTATAAATGTAAATTCGCTCAGAGGTGACAAAATTTTACATCGCGATTCTATCGAAGATCATTCGATCTGTGATTGTCACACAATGAAATAATCTACATCGTCAAATTCCTGAGAATGAGAGCTTTCTTGTGATATATGACTTGACTTTTTTGTGAAAAATATATAAAATACACATTCTTCGTAAAAATTATTCGCAATGGTTAGGCGGAAATTCGTGTGTGGGATGAATACATTTCTAAGCTTAATTTTACTGCTTTATGAATATAAAAACCAAAAGGAATGGTATTCTTTGTAAAGAAGACACTCCAAGCTTTCAAATGAACCCATATATGGGCTGATACCATATAAGGAAGGCTATGTAAATGAAGCATAAACATTTTTAAGCGATTTTGGACCCGTATCCGGGTCTGCAGAGTTTAACTGGTTTTAACATCATGCCTCAGATTTTCATTAAAAAAAATAAAATGTCAAATTGAAAAATCTAATTGTTCTCAAAACTTAGCTTCACCAAAATCACTTTAAATTTTTTTTTCTTTATCCCGTCAGTTCATGCTACGTGAGTTTGAGACACGGCAACCCCAGTTTGACCAGCTGTCTCGAGCGGCAGAGGGAATCCTCTCCCCGTCTGGAGATGAGGGTTCTAGAGATGGACAGGACCTAGAGGAGGTGAGGCAGGAGCTGGCAGACGTTTCACAGCAGTGGGAAGACCTCACCTCTCGTCTCACCGGCCGCTCGCAGCAGATCGACCAGGCGCAGGGAACCAGTGAGCGCTACCTGGCCCTGCTCAGAGAGCTGTCTCAGAGTGTGGTCGATCTAAGCGAGAGGCTGGATGCGCAGGCCTCTCTAAGCGCTCAGCCTGAAGCCCTGCGCTGTAGGCTTCAGGAAACTGGGGAGATCCGTGCTGAGCTGGAACAGAGACGAGGTCAACTGGCCCAGGCTGAGCAGCTGTGTGCGGAGCTCAGCACAATTGTGGCCGAACCGTATCTCAGAGATGAGTTACACAAGAGACTGGAGAGTGTGAGCAGCCCCCTCAAAAACCTAGAAGAACGGGCTGGTGAGTAACAGTTTGCAGTTTGGAAATGAAGAAATTAAGACATAAATATACAGTAAAATACCATTTTTGTCACTTTACTTATTTTTTTATGCAGATGCACTCTCCAAAAAATGTATTAATTCTACTCGTCAAAACTCCTGTGTCTTTTTATTTCGCAGTGTATATCACAGAAAAACAAAATACGGCAAAGTCAGTTTTTACCCAATATTGTTCGCCTACTGTATGCATGTACATAATAGTAACCACCACCCTTACTGCTGTCTTTCAGCTGATGGCTTGTCCCAGCTGCAGGCCGCCCTGTCCAGCACTCAACAGTTCCAGCAGATGTTTGACGAGCTTCGTGGCTGGTTGGATGGGCAGGCTGGGAATTACACAGCTGGGGTTTCTGAAGCCCTTCCTTGCCAACCTGATGCTCTAAAGACCCTTCTGGCCCAACAAGAGGATCTCCAGCGAGCCATAGCACAACAACGTGGGTCCTATGAGCTCATCCAGGCCGAGGGGGCATCTCTACTGGCATCCCTCCCCACTGGAGATGAGCGATTAGCCCTACAGACTCGACTAAACATCTTACGGCAAGACTGGGAGGGCATGAACCGACAAACCTCTAATAAACACAGTCGAATAAAAGAGATGCTGTCCTGTGCTGAGCTGTACCAACAACATCACAATGAGCTTGTACCTTGGGTTGCAGAATGTGAGGAAAGGGAGGCGGAGATCCACCCATCACTGGATCCCGCCACCTTAGACGAGGCTTTGCAAAAGGCTAGACAGTTAAGTGTGGACTTGGATCGTCGTCGCCCTCTCTTAGATTCTCTGAACACGGCAGCAGATCAGCTGCTGGAACAGAGCTGCGCTGGTGAAGAGGAAGTGAGGGATGAAAAAGCCCAGCTTAATCGCAGGATAGACGGTCTCTCTGAGCGACTACAGGGCCGCACGGCTCAGCTAGAAGAGTTGGGAAGCAGACTGAAGGAGTTTGAAGATGGGAGACTGGCTGTGGAGAGAAGACTCGAGGCAGCCAAGCATCAGATCGAGGTTCAGGAGGCGCTTGGGCCGCAAGCTTGTAGCAACAAAAGCCTGGAGCGTCTGCGCAGCCAACAGGAACTGTTAAACTCTGTACAGCCACAGGTGGTGTACCTACGAAATCTGGCTCAGGGGCTGCTCCAGGATGCGCCCGAGATCTCCAGGGCCGGCGAAGATAGCGGCCAGAGGCTGCTGCAGCAAGCTCGTGATACAGAAAAAGAGTTTGAAGAAGTTACTGAGAAGGTGAGAGAATCTGCACATGATCAGGAGCCTCTGGAATGTGTCAGGACTGAGGCGGTAGTTGGGATGTTATATATAACCTGATTTGTAGTTTATGTCTGCGCTCATGTCGTGTTTGCTGAAATAAGACACAGTCTTTTTCTGGCTGTTGGTCTAGATTTGTCTTGTTCATTTTTAATAGCTTGTATTCATGATTTGTAGTCAAAAGTTTTAAGATTAAAATATAAAGTTTGCACAGTACTGCATTTCTATGCAGTGCATTTTGAACGTTTAATATACTTATGTTGTAAGTGTACAGTATTTCTATAAATGTGTTTAGCAGACTTTCAGAAATATGCTGTGGTCAAGCTCAGACACCGAACATTTTATTGTAATTTTTTTACAAAAGTATTTACATAACAGCAAAAAAAATTTTCGGATAAAACCTCTAAGTATAGAAATAACTTAATAATAAAGTTATCTGTCGCTTATTGAGGGATTGCAAGTCAGCCACATCAACTAGAAATTAATTTTGATATCACTTATTCATCTTTTAAAACTTCCTATCGATTTCCGCAATGTTATAAAACAGGATTATTAATTTTTAAACTGAGAAACCAAATAACACCAAAAACACCAGAAAATGTATCAAATCCATTACTAAAACTTTGTTAGTACAGTTTTTCATGAAAATAATGTCACTGCCTGAAGGATGTTGTAATTGAGGAACTGCATTTAGTTAGTTAAGGGGACATTACAGTCTGACAGGATGGAAAGTGAAATTTCAGAAATGGAAATAACCTATATTTTTATTTTAAAGTCTCTTCCCAGGAACATATGTTAGAAACATCTAAGGAATGTTTGAGCATTTTTTGGTAAACTGACAGTGCTTTATGTTAAAAGCACTCAGGGATGCGACCAAAATGACAATATGTGCTTAAACAGTGAAATTATTAAAATCTATTCATATTCATTTTTAAATATATTAATATAGTCATATTATGAAATATTATTACTTATTATATTCATATGTTTATCCAGTATATTTAGAAACATGATTGGTCTGCTGCATAGGAATGACCCACAATTTCAGCTTCATTTACCTGCATGTGTCCCTTCTCTTTCCCCCACAGACTGAGCAATGCTGCTCATCCTTGGAGTCCCGGTTGCAAGGTGTGGGAGAGGTCCAGTCACATGTTCGAGATGTTTTCTCCCGCCTGGCTGATTTGGACGATGAGTTGGACAGCCTTAGCCCTGTGGGGCGGGATGCTGACTCCTTGGCCTCACAGGCTGATGCTGTCAGGGGCTTCCTGAGTCGACTCGATGCCCTCCGTGTCGAGCTGGAGAGTCATGGTGGAGAATGCACGACTATGCTCCGTAGAGAGGGGAGCTCACCTGATCTTCTGGCCCTCAGGAGAGAGACAGAAGCCCTGAGCAGACAGGCAGGCAAGCTAGCAGAGCGGGGCCAGAACCGTCTGGCACTCATAGAAGCAGCAGAAGAGCGTGTGAAGGAGTTCTACGGCCGTCTAGCTGACCTACAAGGGTTGTTGGGACGAGCAGAGGAGGTGCTGAACACACAGGCTGTCGTGGGGACAGAAGTGGAGGTCATCAAACAGCAGCTTCAGGAATTCAAGGTAGGAAAAGATTCAGCAAACTGTGTATTTTTATGTGTACTGTATTCATCATTTGCAATATCAGATTACATTCTGTGCAAACCACTGTTTGCTAACAGTGTTTGTGTGCCACAGGCGATTCTAAAGTTTCAGTCTTCGAGGGGCTCAGCCCTCCTACCTAAACATGAGCTCATGTGGCACAGTGATTATATCTTATTTTTTCGATATGTAAACAAGGTATAGCAAAGCTTATGTTGTGACCCATGTGGTTTACCCAAGTATGACGTGTTCCTGAATCAACCACCCTACCCCTGAATTCAGTGGACAATGATTTGCAGATGATGCAGGATGATGTTCCAGAACCAGTAAGGAATGTTGATTCAGAAACATGTACTTATTGCGTAAATCACATCAAGCCAGGTTTGCAGGATGTGGGGAAATAAATCGAATTGCAATTTTTTTTCTGATTAAAAAAAAAAAAAAAGTGAAACTTGTTTGTTTGTGGAAATCTACGTCACCTCCAAGTTTTTTTTAAATGGTTAGCTGAAATGGTTTCGGCCCTCAAGCTTGAAAGGATACGCTTCTCTAGAGCGGGCAGATTAAAGATGTTTGACAAAATCTGGTCATATTTCAGGTCTATATCTTAAGGATGTCCTTGCTATGTTGTTAATGTGCTATGTGTCATTCGATCTTGTTTTTCCTCTGTTTTTTGCTTTTTCTTTTCCATTTTTCATTTCCTTGGTCCGGCTGAGGTTCTTCTGATGGTGATGTGTGATAAGAGTACTTTCATAAATATTTGGTGCATGTTTGGGTTGGGGGCAGGGGAGAAGTGTGGCATGGGGTAACTATTTTGGTTATATTGTATTAATATACATATATAGTATGTTATGGAGTGTTATGTTTTTGAAAAAGAAAAAAGTTTTACAAATAAAGTACTTAAAAAAAAAAGGTCTTGTTTGTGGAGCTGCACAATTTGATTTATACTGTATATCAATATTACTATAAAATAATAATTATTATTATTATATTATTATTATTATTATTATTATTATTATTATAGTATTTTACAGTACAACTAAAAAATTACAATGCTAATATATATGGCTGTACGTGCAGAGATGGAATTTATGTGGTGCACTGTTTGCTGCAAACCCAGCCACTATGAGACACTGAAAACACCAGATTTTGAGCTGCTTATATAAAGTAAAGCTGCTTGCCGTATAAAGGAACACAGTGCTGTGCTTCACTCTGAAACACATTCTGCATATTTACATTTACTTTGATAATCACACTAAGGCATAGCATGATTTTAGTTGATTTCAGTTAATTGTGCAGTTCTTTTAGGATAATGTTTGTTTAGAGAGGTTTGCAAGAACATTTTCACACAACATGTCACTTCATTATACATGCTCTCTGAAGTCTTGCCTCTCGAGTATGCTTGTTTAAAAAAAAATGCAAGAAAAATGTGTTGAGATCTGCGTGGTACTTTTAATTTCTGTGTTACTGCAGGGTGAAAGCTCTCCCTCTTAATAAATCCTTTTTTACCGACATGTTCTTGCTGTTTTCTTCTCATCACGTACTCGGTGATGGTGGCAAGAGAATAAGGAGAGACATGTCAGCTCTTAGCCCTCAGAGTGGGCTGCTCGAGTTCACCTTTCCTCCCCTGACCGTCTGATGAAATGTCTGTATCTCTCTTACTCATGCCTCTCGAGGGTGGTGAAAGAAAGGAGAGTGTGAGAGTGAAGAGGTGTAGGTGGAAGTGGGAAGGAGTAAAGCTGAGGAAATGACGGATGTGCTGGGCGTCAGAGACCTCCAGGAGCAGGAGAGTGAATCAGTGCTGTAGAAAATATGCCTTGCTGAGACTGAATCATTCCTTCCTCCGCCATGTTTGATTGCTCAGCAACAAAAATATGACTAGTTTAAAAGACTTTGAGTGGTATTGAGGTAGTGCAGTGAACTTTAACTGTAGTTGTTTTAAAGGTTTAAAGATTTTAAATAGCAATAAACATTTAGTACTTTCTGAAGTTCTTGGAATTTGGAAGGGTGAAATTTGTCACTCTGATTTGCGTTCTTCAGAGATGTTTTAATTTCCTGCAAGGTAAACCTTTAATTGCAGGGTTTTTTTCATAGTATTGCATTCCACTGTTGAGTGCCAACATGGAGAGAGCTCATTGTGATGGACACTGAGCTAAATCTGATCATAGCGCTAATCTGTGTCAGTCCACAGTGTCAATATGGGAGTGTAAAAAGGGAAGGGGTCAGGTGCAAGAACCCACTGTACTGTAGTCCACCCACTTCCAGCTCTACCCTATTTTATATATATGTTCTGTATATTAGAATTATTTCTGAAAGGTCATGTGACACTGAAGACTGGAGTAATGACTGCTGAAAATTCAGTTTTGTCATCACAGGAATAAATTACATTTTAAAATATATTCCAATAGAAAAGGAGTTTTAACAACATTTCAAATTATTAATGCTTTGACTTTCTGATCTAATAAATGCAGCTTTGTTGAACATAAGAAACGTCTTTCAAAAACATAAAAAAAAATCTTACCAACCCCAAACTTTTGAACTGAAGCGTAGTTAGTGATTTGGAAATTAAATGAAAAAAATCAACTAGTAAGGCAATCAGTTTTAATCAGCCAAGCAGGCAGGGTTATTGATCATTGCTCAAATATGAATTATGCATACCCAAATATGGATTATGGACAATATATTGGTCTGTCATTAGTTAAATGTTTTATTTTTAATGAAATGTCCTTGATTTGTCTTTATTATGAATTGCTTTGTAGAAACTTGGATCACTGAGGAAGTCTTGAGAAATTCTTCTGTCTTTTCCTCACGCTTTTTCAATTTTTGAGTATTTCTGGTTTTCTACTCCTCGTCTACCCACTTGCATGTCTCATACCTTCACTCCTACCTCATCTCATCATAGGCATAGCGGTCTAATAAAGCTCTCTATCAAATCTTTAACGATATGGTGAACTGAATGCACACCAACACTCACCATCCCCTTTTCTGGCTTTCATTCTGATATAAATAAAAGCAGGTTGTATAGATGTGTTTCAGAGCGCAGGCAGACAGCGAGAGGGCCAGAAAAGGGAATGAATAGAGAACAGAAGACGACGTAGCTGAATAAGAAGTGGGTGTTGTCAGTATGGTCTGCAATGAAGCTCATGTGGATGTCTAATCAATACAGGGGTGAAGTAGGGTTAAAGAATTAACCCTAACCCAACAAAGTTGTGAATATAAAATATAAAGTACAGCGGGCTTCAAAACTCATGTTGACGTATTGATGGGATACACTTTTATAAGATCTAAGTTATTAGATTTTTCTTTCCATCAGAAAATATAACTTTCAAAATAATAATGAGCAGATGCTTAATGTACTTAATAATCTTTGTTGTGTCTTTCTAAATGCTCAGTCTGACTCAGTCAGTCAGCAATTGGTATTATAACAAACAAAAGGCCATGGAAAATTACTGCTTCTTAACATTGTCTTGTGGCCTTGAAGACCTTAAAATAAAGACAACCATGTATCTCTAACTCACAAAGACTAAAAAGTTGCAATGTGGGCTACAACACTAAAAGCAAAACAATACAATTATTTTTATAACTTTTATTATTTTTATACAAATAGATATAAATGTAATTTAAAAATTAACTATTTATTTTAAAATGTTTAAAAAAATGTATATCAATTTTATTTTATTTTTTCATTAAAGCAAAATACTGAGACATTTTGGAGAATGTTAATTTTTCACGTAAACTATGCTTATATTAATGCTATGCTGAATGAATATCATTTGTAACAGGAAAAAATATTACATTTGAAAAAGTGGACTTTTGAACCCCACTGTATGTATTTGCAGTCTATAGGTTATTTTTAGGAAGCTACAGAATGGGATCTCATTCATTACAAAGGGGAAGAAGAGAGAAAGACGGATAAAATGTGTTCAGAAAGACATCTTTGGTATTCATCCAACTTGGCTGCCAGCGTTCCTCAATTTTCCATCTTCTCTGCCCCATTTCTCTCCTTTCGTCTACCACTTTGTAATGAAACATTGTAAGATAAATTTGAGTGCAGCCCGTTCGTCTGCCACAAAATAGTCTGCTCTCATTTTCGCCTCGCTCCACGCAAACCAGACTCCATTTCAAAGACACCAAATCCAAAATGATGTCATTGCTCAAAGGGGCGGAGAGGGGAGGGTGATCCTCTGTGTGTGTGTGTGTGTGTGTGTCTGAGAGGTTTTTTTGTTGTGTAAGCTCCGTCGGGGCAGCTGCGGGGGGCATGGGGTATTAAGAGAAGGTGTCAGATTAGTCAGTATCATTGTTTAGCTTCTCAACAATGAGCGTATTGAGATGTCGTGGAAATGGGCTGGAGAGAAACAGGGAAACTTGTCGCACTTGTGACTTTATTGTGAAATGTCTTGCCAGTGTCGTCCGGTGCTTCCTGTCTGGATATGTTCTCATATTTAGCAGCAGGTCGGCGTGTGCTATAGGGTGATATGTAGACACAGAAGGTGTGTTTGTATGTTGTGGGAGTGTGCCCGCAGGTCCTTGTGTGAGAATGTTTCTAATTCCAGTCTGTGTGGAGCGTCCGGCATCCCAGCTGTCTCCCCACCCTGGACCCTTCAAACACACTGACACTCATTCACATAAGCAGGGTGTGGTTGCCCCCTCTCCCTAAATTCCTGTCCCTCATGTACCCTTGTGCGCTCCCATGTTGCCCAGTCCTAGAGCAGCTGAAGCTTGAGCTGGTGGGGCGGGATGAAGTGCTAGACTGGAGTAAAACGAGGGCCCCCTGTCCAACTGGGAATTCCTTCGCAGGGCTGTTGGGATGAGGGAATGGCTTCTAAATCACATCAGGTTGTCCACACTGTCCTCACCATCGCCGCTTATATCTTCACTCCCTTTACTCTTTCCATCCCTCCCTCAGTCCTGCCGGTTTGTCTATTTTTATCGACCTCTTTCTACGTAGTTTGTGATCACAGCTTTTCCTCCACAATAACAACTGCGCAGACTGACCTGCCCTACCCCCACCCAAACCTTAGGGGTTTCCCTCTAACATTATCAATCTTGTGGCCTCACGGTCACATGAAGCAGATTAGCACTGATTATTTTTCATGAAGAATTAATTTATCACTCTCGCAATAAGGTAATGCAAAGATCTTGCATTGAAGTTCTGTATATTAACATTGTGAATAAAAATGAATTAAATAAAAGTAATAATTTGCATTAAGTCTGTTGCATTAAGTGCAAACAAATCCTACCATGATGTATACTTACTTACACACATTTTGGATATCCTTTTGACCCGGAGAGTCTATCGAACTTTAAGTTGTGTCTAGTAGTTAGATAACTGTATTTCTGTATCTGTAACTTCGGAATAGTGTATGATTTAGGGCTGCAACAAATTATTATTTTGATAATCAATTAATCTATTGATTATTACAACGATTAATCGTCGATTATTTCACAGATTAATCAGTTGGCTTTGTTCTTTTATTCACCTTTTACTAGGAGTGGGCGATATAGCCTCAAAATTATATCACGGTATTTCAAGAATATTTGCGATAACGATATTTATGACTATATAGAAAAAAAAAACATGGAACAACGTTTTATTGGTGATTACAGCTGGCAGGCAGCAGCATTTATTAGTGCAAACAAAATGAAGGGCATTTTCCATCCTTTTCCAATGAGCTACTGTCATCAATGACAGACTACCTAATTTGAAGTGTAAATCTATTGTCATAAGGTGTCAGCAGCAGCTGTGTGTTCTACTTGAAGCAGACCGATCGGTGTATGACGTCAAAATACCGCGAGAGTGACTTACCCCTTATTTACACTGCATGCGTCAGCGGCGCGTTACGGCTCCGACGCGGCCACTCTAGTCAATGCTTGTGTTTACACCAGCGGAGCCGCGGCACGTTTCAGAAGCAGCTCTCCGCACCGCTTCGCTAAAGAAATGCGTCTCGCCTAGCTTTGAAGGTAAAAGTGTGCGCTCGAATATGCTCTAGAACCACTCTCGCGATACTTTGATGTCATACACCGATCAGTCTGCGCAGCGCTGCTTCAAGTCGAACACACCTATTGGGTTTGTGGTGTTGTTGTTGTGCGCGCTAGGGAACGTATATCCGCCATACGTCATCGCGTCGCTATATCATTGATATCGCGATATGACACTTTTTTTATCATGTAAAAATGTATACCGGTATTATCGTGGACGGTATGATATGGCACACCCCTACCTTTTACAATTAGTATAAATATTGATTTACACATATTCAAACTAATAAATAAAATAAGGCAATCACTTCAGCTTTTGAAAATTTCAAACAATTATATTACTATTGTACAATTACAATTGTTATACAATTATTTTTTACAATACAAATAAATATATTTGGCACACAAAATGACAGAGAGACATTCTCATTCACCATTTAATTAGTCTTTTGTAGCCTCGTACAGCTTTTTGCGTTTAAGTGTTTCTGTGCCATCTCCATGATCTCTAATATCATTCTAGTGTTATTTCTATTTTTGCAGAGTTTCTGTGAAGCATCTTCCACCTCGGAGTGAAAGTTCTGTAAATTTACTTTTTCTGTCAGTCTGCTAATTTCCAGTTTATTTTTTTCACTAAGGGGTTGATTAAATTAGGATAACATGGTTAGACTAATCTGATGACTAAATAAAGTTCTATACATCACACATTGGCATTCGAGTGTATGTGCACATGCGTGTGTTATGTCATGCCCTAGCTGTTCCCATTGCCTGATATTTTTTCAGCTGTTGTGCATTACTGTGGCATTCCATAGAATAGCCCACTTTCCCTTCCAGTTACTCTCAATTAGCTCACCAACAGAATAAATAGGAACTTTAAGTAAATAGGGACCCCATTGACATTTGGAAATAATTACCAAGATAATAATCAGTGCAATGACTGGGTGTGGGAACAAGAGGTTGCTGATGCAGACATTTGTTGTATTTTATTTAATTTGACATGTTATATTTTTAACAGAATAACAAATAGTTTTAATAATCTAAAAATATTAACTAAATGTGAAACTAAAGGTTAATGCTGTAAATGTGTTTAAAACTTATTTTATTGCTTTAATTTTGTGGCCAGATCAGACTCCTCTCTCATTCTTAGGAGAGGTGTTTGTATTCCTGTCTCTGCTCCATATGTCTTTGTGTCGGTGGTGGTGAGAGAGAACAATGCACACATTGAGTCATTCAGGTAAAGCCTGGTGGTTAATTATAAATCTACTGCTGAGATAGAGTAAATGTGAGACATGCTACCTAGTAACCAGTGTGGCAAAGGGAACGAGAGAAGAGGGGGGTAGATGAACAACCGAAACAAACAGATGAGGCTTTCAGTACCTTTTACTTTTAGTACTGTACAATCAGGCAGGGAGAAAGAAAGAGTAAGAGTTGGGCAAGTGACAAATAAAAAGAAAAAAAAAAACAATATCAACAGGTGCTCTGCTGAGGCAACAAATAGCCCTCTAAAGTCAATAATGTTCTCGGGCCTCGTGCTTGTTTTGCTGAGTGACAGCCAGGCTTTAAATGGGGGCCATTTTAGCCACAAAGCACTAGTAGCACTTTACCTATGTCAGTCAGTTAAGTTCCAACGACAGAGTCTCTTTAGGGGATTTTGGGGCTTTGAAACCCCTCCCTCTTCCTGTCTGAGTCAAGACTTTGACTCTTTAACCAGGCGTGACTGGCCAAATGACCAGTCACTGAAAGAATGAGGAAAAGTAGAGTGGGGGATGCACCAGTCAAGCAGTCATGAATTTAATTGGTATCAGGAAGTGCGAACATTTAGATGAATTACACATTCATTGTTATGGTCTCTTATTTAGTTTTATTTTGTGTACAAATGTATTTGGTATTACTGTTTATTGTCCAGTGTCTGGGATGCACGTGTCTCGTTTTAAATGAAGCAAGTAATACTGCTCACTGAAACCTAGTTTGACATGGGTCGAGGGAGAGAGCACAAGCACCAGCAAAATGGACAACAAACCTCTTTTGTTTCTGTAGGGAGGTTTGTGTTGGAAGCGGCCATGACAGCTGCAACCCAACTAACACAGAGGGGGAAAGAGTTTATAAGAAAGACAGAGTATTTGGCTTGCTTGACATGCAGGCCACGGGGAGCGTGGAGGTTCAGAGCAACAGTTAGATCACTGAGGACGGACAAGCCCCTCCCCCTTTTCATGCGTGAGTGTGTGCATTTTTCTGCATGCATTTGTGCTTCTTGGACTGAGTACTAGGAAGAATGGGCAGACATGCGTTCAGTGTTTATTCTCTGCGGGAACTTCTTAAAGGAATAGTTCAAAATTTACTCTCTTCATTTACTGACCCTTATTGAGATCCCAAACCCATATGTCTTTCTTTCTGCCACGGAGCACAAAGGAATATTTTCCTTGTAATCACAATGAATGGGTACTGAAGCCTTTCAGCAGCGACTTTTGAGCTATTCCACGTCTTCTGAAGTCTTCTGAAATATGATTGCTTTAAAAACGTAAAAAAAAAGTTATTCAGTTTATGTTAATGAAAGTTCATTACAGAAGTAGTAATGTCCAATATGTCAGTGAATAATGATTTATATATCAGTCTATTTGTCACACAAAGCTATTTTATAGCTTCAGAAGGTTCAGAGCATAGCACACAAGTTGGATTGGCCTTTTTACTTTGTGCTTTTCCATCCTTTTTTAAATGTAATTGTATGAAAAAGAGCCTGGAAAAAACATTATCTTTTTATGTTGCACTGAAGAAAATCATGCGGGTTTGGAATGCCAAGAAGAATGAACTATCCTTTTACACTGTGAAAAAAGGATAGACAGATTGTGATCTGTGCAGTAGAACAATGAAAATGAGGTGTTTGGCACATAGAAATATTAAAAGCTCAAACTTTATATTCCCATTTCGTGTTGGGCTGGGTCGGTGGACACTTTTAAACGGAATGTTCATTCATTTTCATGTTATGTTATCCTGAAGCCCCTCATCAGAGGCCCCAGCCCCCCCTTATGGTCTCTCCTGACAGGATTGTGTTACAGAAGAGTAGCAGACGGGAATGCACAAGTGGGGTGTTTGAATATGGCAGACTTTTGTATGTCCTCCTGTATTGTTTTGCTTTTACAGAGGACCTATCTGAAAAAGGAGGGAGGGAGGGGACAGAACAGTAAGAGGGAATGTGTGCAGGGGATTTTTGCTTCCACGTATGGCAGTTTATTTGAAGGGGTAAAGAAAGGCAGCCGTTATTTCTTTAATTCCCTCTCAGAAGCTCCCTCCTCTTTCAGTATGACCACTCCCACTTTAGTTATCATTTTCATACTTACTTTTCCTGTCTGTCTGTCTATTGTGATCTTGAGTTTTGTTTTTTCTCAGGCATTTGCTCTTTTTGAGTGGGAGTGTTTATTCCAGCTAATTCAGGTTTAGATTACAGCAAAGTGATGAATATAACAAATACAAAATGAAATCTCATTTAAGCTCACTGCACACAAAAACTCTTACTGTAGCCTCTCTTCTTCAATACTATTTTGCATTTACAAAGATGGTTTATATAGTGCTTAGTATGCGATAAGCTGCTCCCGTTATCCAGTGATTCTGCAGAAACACGTCAGATCCCCGGATTGGTCACTCCCACTGACTCCATGGCCCCTCCTCCCACACATTTTATCTTGGGCTCACTCCTCTAACCTTGTCTCGTGTGTTTTTTTGGAAGGGGAAACCGGCATGATTGGACCACTTCCTGTGTTTTAATACCATAGCAGGAAACAGAACAAACGGAGCTGGATTCAAACAAAAACAGAGAGAGCGAGAGAGAAAGGAGGGAGAGAGAGCAAGAGAAAAAAAGAGAGCTGAGAGTGTGTGAGAGAAAGGGGGAGTGAACGAGAGAGGAAAACTGGGAGATTTTTTTAGCAGCTGCAAGCCATTTCAGCTGTGTAGTGGCTTTAGAACAGACACAGAGAAAAGCGTGTATGAGAAAGAAAGTCTGCACAAGAAGAAATCAGAGAAAAGAAGAGCAAGGAGCTTGCGTGGAGCCTAGCTGAGCTCTTGTGTTTGGAATACTGAAAGAAGAAAATAAGGGAAAAGGGAGCGTGTCCGGGGATTGTCTGGAAATCACAGTGCCTGAAGTGCAAGGCAGCACTTGGAATGAAGCTCTGTCTGGGTCTCTGCCTTCTGGATTCAGTCTCCTGCGTGTCCGGGGATTGTCTGGAAATCACAGTGCCTGAAGTGCAAGGCAGCACTTGGAATGAAGCTCTGTCTGGGTCTCTGCCTTCTGGATACAATCCCTTGACTCTCCACTCTTTCCCCGGCTGCACCGGACTCATTGGATCTCCATACCCTCAACCCTCCTGGACACAGATACCTTTTGGACCCTTGGATTTTCCCCCAAGCTCTGGATGAAAGGATTCCCTAAAAGAAATTCTTCTTTTTTCATGTTCAAAGAACATCTTTTTTACTTTTAATATGAAATGAACATGTCACAAAGAGTGTTGGAATTCATTGATTTCAATCCCTCGTGCTCCGTATGCTGAAGAGGACTAGATAAAAGAGGAGGATGAGGTATTTCAGGCACAGATGGCTTCTCTTCCTGACATGCTCTATTAATGCTTCGTTATAGGATTAAAAAGAGGAAGCAGAGATTGATAAAGAATACACGGCTGGAACACTGGTAGGACTGTCGGAAGCGTGAGTCCGTTACGGTTTTTATGACTGTTTCTTTAAATATACTCTAGTGTTATCAAGTAAATTTACAGTGTGAATTTTCTCTTTTTTTTTTTTTTTTTTTTTTTTTTTTTTTGTCAAGATGCCTTGTTTTTGGAAATACTTCCAAGGAATTATGGCTACTACATTATGTACGTAGAAGAAAAAGGGAGATGAGAGACAAAATCTCTTGACTGGCACTTTTTGTTTTTCTTTGCTGAACTTTTTACTGGTTTTATGTAACAGAGTGTGGAGTTCTCACCTTAAAAGGAGCCTCATACAGCTTTGGCTGCTGCTCTTGGAGATGGTGAAAGTAGCTGAAGCCCCGCTTTGATTTTTCCTGTTGTGGCAGTGGGAAGGAGAGTCAAGAGGAAGCAGCACTAAGGAAGGAAAGGATTTTGGATTTTGCCCTTGTTTTGAGGGTTTAGGACTCAGCGGTTCATAAAGGAAACAAAGGAATATTGTCCATGAGGGATGTTATTATCCTGTTATGGATTTTGCATGTCTGATTCAGACACTTACCAGCCTTTTTGTATATTTTTCTTAATATTTAATATGTTACTTCAAAGAGTTGTCTGTGCAAAAAAGACACTTCTAATGCTTATCAGCATTGCACATGCAGATGCCGCCATGTAGCTCTGAATCGAGGGCTCGTACCTTTTCTTACTCGGATATTTATGCTGGATGTTAAGCATCGTAACACATTGTATACTGAGAATTCAGTGCATGACCATATATGCTTTTATTACAGGATTCATGGGTGAGCTATCAAAGTAGTTCAGAGCCTCACTATTGCTCACAGCAGGCTTTGTTTGTGGAATAGTAACCATCCCATCTCAGCCCCTTGAGGGCGCTGTGGTTTGGGATGGGAAAACCTCTGAGCCGCCCGGACTGCTTGCGGCAGAACCCCAGGTGCCTTGGGAAGGGTGATGATGAGGAGGCATACATTGAGGACTGCTATGTACCCCAGCGCTCAATTTACGATACTATGCGCATCAATGAGCAGATTGATCAAGGCTCAAAGCTCAGCCAGCCTTCTCGCAGCACTCTGGGCTCAGGGGGCGGTGAGGAGAGTACGCTGTCCAGCAATGGGACATTGGGAGCTGACATAGGTGGAGTATTTGTTGCACGGGGAGGGCCTGCAGATGCAGGTGTGAAAAAGCTGGATGAAAGAGTTATTTTTGATGCTCTGAAACTCACCAGTGACCCTCAGAGTATGTCACCTGTCGGAGGAGTCGGCTCTGCAGTGGTCATTCCTGCATCAAATTCAGCTGCCGTTGGGGCAGCTGTTGTGACCAAAAGGCGGCACCAGGGCAGTGACAAGAAGGACAATCCAAATCGGCGCTCCTGGAAAGCTTTCATGCCCCCTACTTACCCTGAGTTTGCAGAACGTTTCGAGCTTTCACCAGGAGAGAGTGGAGAGAAGCGTCTGTCTGGGGCTGGAATCCCAGTCTCTCCTCTCCATCCTGTACCATCTTTACTAGCCTCTTCTATTCCTTCTACATCATCGACACCTTTGGCACCACCTTTCTCATTCTCCACTGCCTCATCTGGAGGTCCTCAAACTCCACCTGTCTCCAGCTCTCCATCTTTCACTCCCACAGTTAGCTCTATACCTTCCCATCTTCCTCATCTGCTCAAACAAAAACAGCCCCTCCAGCTGCACTCTCACAAACCGGCTACTGCTCTGTCTTCTCCTTCGAAAGAACAGCCATCCTCAGAGACTACTACTTTTGCTCATTCAGACTCTCCACAACCTAGTCCTAGTATCTCTCAGGCTGAGAGAAAGAGAGGCGAGCAGAGCAAACAAACTCAAGCCCCAATGTGTGTTAGAAGTATATCTGAAGAACCACCACAAAACTGGGAAACTACTGCAGCTAAAACCTCTGATAATGAGCGAGACTCACCCCTACTGGAACACGACCAAGACACCACTCCGTTAATACCCCCAAAACCGGTATTTTGTCCCCCCACTAAAGCCCGTACCTGGCCCCGGAGTATGAGGGGTAATAAAAGGTCACTGGGGCATGGGAGGGTTCTTCATATCCTGCCCCCACTTCCCCCTGTACTTGGCGAGGAGAGTGATGAGGAATCTTTGTACCTGTTGGATCCTCCATCACCTTTCCTGCACG